>NC_037679.1:81258424-81411131 GCF_003255815.1 Theropithecus gelada | reverse complement strand
CTCCCGCCCGGCCCCGCCTCCCCAACTCACTAGGGAAGTCCCTTCAAGCCCTGGCCGGAGTTGAGTCCCCGCCCACGCGTAGCGTCACGGTGTCCGACTCAGCTCCGCGCCCTCAGGCTCTGCGTATGCCCCGCCCCACGCGGAAGTTTCAGCGGTTGGTTGCCTTGCGCGGCCGTTACAGCCGTTGCCCTAAGCCTCGCCCCCTTTCCCCCTGTCTGCCCAATCCCGACTGCTTCCTTGGGTGGGGGCGTGGCCATGGGGTGAGGCGCTCCCTGGTGGAGGCCGTGCACGACCCCGCGCTCAGGAAGCTGCGTCACTTCCGGCGTGTGCGCCCGGCGTCCGCCCGCTGTACGATGGCGGCTCTGAAGAGTTGGCTGTCGCGCAGTGTAACCTCACTCTTCAGGTACCGCTACCGCCGCGTAGAGGGGACAGGACCAGAGGGAGGGACCGACGCGGACAGCACTGTGGCCCGGCCCGCGGCGCCCGCTTTTCTTACGCGCACGTCCCTCGTCGGCCCAGCTGGGTAGCGGCGTCTCGCCCCGCTCGGGAGGACTGACGACAGTCCCGCCTCCGCCCCTTGGGTCAAGCCGGCTTCGTTTTCAGTTCGTCCATTTTCTAGAAACGAATCCCCTAGACCCCAGGCTGCCTTCTTGGGGCGACTCCGCCTCCCGACCAGCTCGCGTCAGCCCCTCGAAGTCCCTGAGAAGACGTGGAGAGGAGGAAGGACACGGCATGGGGGAGCCTGGGAAGGGAGGGAAGCGTCTGAGGACGTCTTCCCGAAGGCAGAAGGGGCCCGGGGAGCAGGCGTGGGGGACCTCGGCGCGGGGCTCCCTTCCTAGCCCTGCAGGCTTTTGGGCGATTGTAGCGGGACCGTCACACACACCTGACACCCAGGCCAGGGGTCCAGAGCTAAATCCTGCCTGCAGGAGCGGTTATTGTGGCATCCATTTCTAAAATGTTTTAAGGCAACATTTTATTTTTTTATTTTATTTTATTTTATTTCAATTTTATTTTAGACAGGATCTGGCTCTCTCGCCCAGGCTGGAGTGCAGTGGCGAGATCTCCCGGGTTCAAGCAATTCTCACCCTCAGCCTCTCGAGTAGCTGGGATTACAGGCGCCTGCCACCACGCCCGGCTAATTTTGTTTTGTTTTGTTTGAGACTGAGTCTCGCTCTATTGCCCAGGCTGGAGTGCAGTGGGGCGCTCTTGGCTCACTGCGGCGTCTGCCTCCCAGATTCAAGCGATTGTCCTGCCTCAGCTTCCCGAGTAGCTGGGATTACAGGACTGTGCCACCACTCCGGGCTAATTTTTGTGTTTTAAGTAGAGACGGGGTTTCACCATGTTGGCCAGGCTGGTTTCGAACTCCTGACGTCAAGTGATCCACCCGCCTCGGCCTCCCAGAGTGTTGGGATTACAGGCGTGAGCCACCGCGCCTGGCCTTCTTTTTTTTTTTTTTTTTTTTTTCTTATTAAATAGACACCAGGTCATGTTGCCAGCCATGTTGCCCAGGCTGGTCGTGAACTTCAGGGCTCAAGTGATCCTCCCGCCTTGCCCTTGGCCTTCCAAGTGCTAGAATCACAGGCGTGAGCCACCACACCCTACCTGAGGCAACATTTCAAACTTGCTGTATGTTGAAAATCTCAAAACCCCTCAGCTGTCCTGCATCCTCATTTAGGTTCCTGCTTGGCTCGAGTTTGAGTTTACAGCCCCTGCAAGTAAATCCAAGAGCCTGTTACAGATTGGCGGTCGTGCCTTATGAAATCTGACTTCTACTTCCAGGTACAGACAGTGTTTGTGTGTTCCTGTTGTGGCTAACTTTAAGAAGCGGTGTTTCTCAGAATTGATAAGACCATGGCACAAAACTGTGACGGTTGGCTTTGGAGTAACCCTGTGTGCGGTTCCTATTGCACAGGTACTGTCGTGTGCAGTGATTCTCATCTAGTGTACCGTGTCGTCTTGAAGTCTCAAGTGGGCAATGAAGCATTAGACAAGCTACCATAGTTTTACCCAGTGCTCCCATCCCTTCCCCCACAGTACCAGCATCTTTTCACAGTTGAGCAGATGTATTAATATTCTCATTTTGATTGTCTCATTTGGTAGGAACAGCACATCAGATTGTATAAAGCGAGTAGAGAGAAATAAGAGAATATTATAGTCTATCAACAAAGTGGTCTTTGATTCACAGAAATGTATTGAGCAACTTTTATGTGCAAGACACTGAGAATGTAAGCATGAACAAAAAATTCTTGCTCTCACAAAATGCTTTGTGGAGATGAAAGAGAAAATAAATATAAAATATCAGCTAGTGATAAATGGTAGGAAGAAAACAGGGCTAGGCACAGTGGCTGATGCCCAGGGCTTTGGGAGGCCGATGTGGGAGGATGGCTTGAACTCAGGAGTTTGAGACCAGCCTGGGCAAAATAGGGAGACTCTGTCTCAACAAAAAAGAAAAAAATTAGCCAGGTGTGGCGGCTCACACCTGTAGTCGCAACTACTCAGGAGGCTGAGGCAGGAAGATCGCTTGAGCCCAGGAGTTTGAGGCTGCAGTGAGCTATGATCTCACCACTGCTCCCAGCCTGGGCGACATGGCAAGACCTTTTCTCAAAAACAAAACAAAACAAATGAGGTAAGTAAATAGGCAATTCTGGGAGGGGGTCGTTTTGTTTTAGATAAAGGTGGTCAGGCTACTCTGATAAGGTGCAGTAGAGATCTGAATGTTCTGAAAGAGCCATTATACTGTCTGGTGCGGGGAGGAGCTTGCCAGGCAGAAGGAACTCAAGACAAAGACCTAGAAGCAGAACTATGCCTGGTATGTCTGAGGAGCAGGGAGGCTAATGTGGCTGGAGTGGAATCGGGGAGACAGTAATAGATGAAGCCAGAGAGTTAACTGATAATCAGATTGTGTACTTTGTATTTTGTGGGCCATTGTTGTAAGGCTTTGGGCTTTCTGAAAAAGAAGCCGCAGAGGAATTTTTTTTTTTTAAGACAGAGTCTCACTCTGTTGCCAGGCTGGAGTGCAATGGCACAATCTTGGCTCACTGCAACCTCCGCCTCCCAGGTTCAAGCGATTCTCATGCCTCAGCCTCCCGGGTAGCTGGGATTACAGGGGTGTGCCACCAGACCCGGCTAATTTTTGTATTTTTAGTAGAGACGGGGTTTCACCATGTTGACCAGGCTGGTCACCAACCCCTGACCGTAGACGATCCACACGCCTCGGCCTCCCAAGGTGCTGGAATTACAGGCCTGAGCCACCGCACCTGGCCGTCACAGAGGATTTTTAACACAGAAGTATTATGATCTGACATAAATTTTAAAAGTTTTAAAAGGTTGCTGTGTGGAACTAGGAAGACTAATAGGCTGTTGCTCTATCTAGGCATGAAATGATACTGGCTTGGACCAGGCAAGCAGAAGAGGTGGGGAGAATTTAGCTGAACATAGTTAGCAGGAGTTGCTGATGGATTGGTTGTGGGGTGTATTCTCTAGATTAGGGGCCCCCAACCCCTGGGCTGGTACTGGTCTGTGGCCTGATAGGAAGCAGGCTGCACAGTAGGAGGTGAGTGGTGGGCAGGTGAGCATTATACCTGAGCTCCGCCTCTGGTCAGATCAGCAGTGGCATGAGATTCTCATAGGAGCATGAAACCTGTTGTGAACTACACATGCAAGGGATCTAGGTTGTGTGCTCCTTATAAGAATCTAACTAATGCCTGATGATCTGAGGTGGAAGTTTCATTCTGAAACCATCGTTGCCCCACCCAGTCCATGAAAAAATTGTCTTCCACAGAGCCGGTCCCCGGTGCCATAAAGGTTGGGGACCACTGGTCTAGATTCCAAGATTTTTTAAAGGCCTTAGCAACTGAATGAATGGCGATGCCATTTAGTAGGATGAAGAGGAGTGGGTTTTGAAAGGAAAAAAATTTTTTGGAAATGTAATACCTAAGATGTCTAGGAAACATCTAGGTGGAGCTATCAGGTAGTTGATATAAAAGTGGCACTTCACTTAAAAAAATCATAGCTTATTTGTTTTATGGGGAAGAGCTAGAGAGGAAACCAGCAAGCTCCGTTTCAGCAAAATATCCGTGCCGCTTACGTGTGTGTTCATCACAAAAGGAAGATAAATTCCATGTATCACAAGTATTTTCAGCATCTTCTGTGGCTCACTCATGAGCCCTCACCTTACTGTGCCTCACTTCAGTTGTCATCTCTGCATGCTGGTGAATCCATAGCCCTAAAACCCCTCACTTGAATACCAGGCCATTTTCGGCCACAATTGGGACAACCATTGATTTTTCATTCAAAAGGTTTTTGGTTTTTTTTTTTTTAGGTTTGTCCTGTCTCAGTTATTACTTTCTAAGCCCAGTTAACCTCAGTTCTGGGCCACATGACTGGGGCCTCTAGTCATTTAGTACAGCAGTGCCACTTCCATTCTTTGAAACCCCTCAGTGGTCAGCTACACACAATGGCTGTCTCATGTGATCCCAGTACTTTTGGAGGCTGAGGTGGGAGGATCACTGTAGGCCAAGAGTTCGAAACCAGCCTGGGAAACAGAGAGAGACCACTCCTTTACAAAAAATAATTAGCTAGGTGTGGTGGTGTGTCTGCAGTCCTAGCTACCTGGGAGGCAGGAGGATCATTTGATCCCAGGAGTTCAAGGCTGCAATGAGCTGGGATCAATACTGGATGGAGTACAACACTGTACTCCATCCTGGGCAACAGAATGAGAAATGAAAAACCTACAGTGGCTTTCCATGAGGCGTTCAGAACTAAAATCAAACTTAAGTCTCCCTGCACCCAGGACCCTAGTGGGTCTCGTCTCTCTTGTGCCATTGCTCCAACCAGGCTAGATCCCTGGACATCCCCTGCAACACAAGTATTCTTTTCCTCATCGTTAACCTATTCTCCAGGATGCCTGGCCATTCTGATTCTAGGTGTCTTTAGTACCAAATCTCACCTCTGTTTAAAGCCTTTCCTTATTCCTGTCCAACAACTATTTCCTTCCTGGCCACTTAATATTGTATATTTTGATATTTGATGATAATCCTTTGGCACTCTCCTGAGTCATCAGAGCATAATGGGGAGGGTACAGACTTTGAAGTGAGATTTTGTTTGAGGTCTAGATGGGACTTTTTGGAAAAGTTATAGAACTGTTCTGAGCTTCCGTGTCATTGCTTGTACAAAAGGATAATAACTGGACTGTTGTGAGGAACAAGTGAAAACACATTATAAAATGTAGCACATTATGAAGACTCTCAGAATATTGAGACAAAATTAGCTTCTTGTGAGCAGAGGTGTCTTCCTTTTGTAGTCCTATATAAGGTGCCTAATGAATACTTAATTATTTGATTGAAATATAAAGTTCTTGATTTGTTCATATCAAAAAGTTTTTGACTGCCTCTTTCAACATGCAGTGATTCTGAGTGTTTGTACTCTGAGTCGCAAAAACAAGACACAACGTAGAGTGATTTTTTTTTATTTTTATTTCTTGAGACAAGTTTCGCTCTTGTTGCCCAGGCTGGAGTGCAATGGAGCAACCTCGGCTCACTGCAACCTCCACCTCCTGGGTTCAGGCAGTTCTCCTGCCTCAGTCTCCCGAGTAGCTGGGATTACAGGTACCCGCCACCATACCCAGCTAATTTGTGTCTGTTTAGTAGAGACTCTGTCTCAAAAAAATAAAATAGCTGAGGTCCCCCCATCAACACTGTACTGCTTCATTCTGCTCAGAATTGCCCTCCCCCATCCACTTTTTTTTTTTTTTGAGACAGAGTCTCGCTCTGTTGCCCAGGCTGGAGGGAAGTGGCACAATCTTTGTTCACTGCAATGTCCGCCTTCCGGGTTCAAGCGATTCTCCTACCTCGGCCTCCTGAGTAGCTGGGACTACAGGCACCCACCACCATGCCCGGCTAATTTTTTTTTTTGTATTTTTAGTAGAGTTGGGGTTTCACGATGTTGGCCAGGCTGGTCTCGATCTCTTGACCTTGTGATCCACCCGCCTCGGCCTCCCAAAGTATTGGGATTACAGGCGTGAGCCACTGTGCCCAGCCCCCTTTCTTAGACTCAGCTTAATCCTCATCAAATTTGTGAAGCCTTTTCTAAGCTATTAGCACTCAGCATAAAACTGATTGCTCCCTTCTGCATGCCCCTACTGTAGCTCATACATACTCCTCCCACCGCTTCCATTATACATGATTGTGTTCATTTTTCTAGTTCTGTTAGCCCGTCATCCTCCTCTCTCTACCCCTGCACCTGTGTTTGAGGGCAGAGAATGTCTTGTTGAGACTTGTGTCTCCAGTATCGAACACTGTTAATGAATGAATTGTAATCTTATCAGTTTGTTATAATCACTAGTTTTGTTTTTGAGATGGAGTCTCACTCTGTCACCAGGCTGGAGTGCAGTGGTGCAATCTCAGCTCACTGCAACCTCCGCCTCCTGGGTTCAAGTGATTCTCCTGCCTCAGCCTCCCAAGTATCTGGGACTACAGGCGTGTGCTACCACGCCCAGCTAATTTTTGTATTTTTAGTAGAGACAGGGTTTCACCATGCTGGCCAGGATGGTCTCAATCTCCTGACCTCGTGATCCGCCTGCCTCAGCCTCCCAAAGTGCTGGGATTACAGGCGTAAGCCAGCGTGCCTGGCACCATTTTTGTTTTTGTTTGTTTGTTTGGACAAGAGTCTTGCTCTGTCGCCCAGGCTGGAGTGCAGTGGCGCAGTCTTGACTCACTGCAGCCTCTGCCTCCTGGGTTCAAGCGATTCTCCTGCCTCAGCCTCCTGAGTAGCTGAGATTACAGATGCAAACCACTACCACCTGGCTAATTTTTGTATTTTTTAGTAAAGTCAGGGTTTCACCATGTTGGCCAGGCTGGTCTCAAACTCCTGACCTCAAGTGATCCGCCTGCTTCTGCCTCTCAAAGTGTTGGTATTACAGGTGTGAGCCACCGCACCCCACTGCATTTTATTTTATATATAAAGAAATAATTTGCTTTTTGGAGCAGAGAATGAAAGTTGGTTAGAAAGCATACTCCGGAATTATTTCTCTATATTGTCTTAAATTGCCAAAATAAGGCCTTAAAAAATAAAACCCAAAGGAATATAGTGCAGTTTCAGCCTAAAACACTAAGCAGCATGACAATTATGTTTTTTACTTGCCAATTTGTGAAAAAGTTCTCAGTTTGAGCTTTAGAGGTTGAGTGACAATGTTTGTGTCTTTCAGAAATCGGAGCCTCATTCCCTTAGTAGTGAAGCATTGATGAGGAGGGCGGTGTCTTTGGTAACAGATAGCACCTCTACCTTTCTCTCTCAGACCACATATGCATTGATTGAAGCTATTACTGAATATACTAAGGTATGTCTCCTCTTGTTAACTCTTGATCTTCTAAACCATGGTTTAGCAAATAATGGCTCACAGCCAAATTGTGTCTGATGCCCATGTTGGTATTTGATTGAAACATAGCCAGGCCTATTTGTTTCTGTATTGTCAGTAACGGTTTTTGAGGATTTGAGTAGTTTCAGCAGAGGCTGTAAGGCCCACAAAGCCTAAAATATTTACTGTCAGGCCCTTCACAAAAATGTTTGCTGAGCCCTGATCTAAATCACTAGTTTTTAGACTTTTTCCAGGAACCTTTTTTTCAGAAGTCTTAAATGTGGCAGCCTAGTATATAAAACAGAAGTAGAGCTCATGTGGTGCAGTTAGGGGCACAGGGCCATGGTCCATCAACAGAGGTTTCTCTGTGAGGATTAGTTAAAAACCACTGATCTAAGCTAATAGAAAAGAGAGTATATGGGCCAGGCGTGGTGGCTTACATCTGTAATCCCAGCAGCAGCTTGGGAGGCCAAGGTGGGAGGATCACTTGGGGCCAGGAGCTCAAGACCAGCCCAGTCAATGTAGCAAGCCCTATCTCTACCAGAAAAAAAATTTTAAACTTAGCCAGGCATAGTGCGTTGTGTGCCTGTAGTCCCAGTTACTCCAGAGGCTGAGGTGGGAGGATCACTTGAGTCTAGGAGTTTGAGGTTACAGTGAGCTGTGAACATGCCACTACACTTCAGTCTGGGTGACAGAGCATCCTGTTTGTAAAAAATAATTTTTTTTTTGAGATGGAGTCTTGCTCATGCAGGCTGGAGTGCAGTAGCATGATCTCAGCTCACTGCAGCCTCCACCTCCTGGGTTCAAGCAGTTCTCCTTCCTCAGCCTCCTGAGTAGCTGGGATTACAGGCATACACCACCATGTCCGGCTAATTTTTTGTATTTTTAGTAGAGATGGGGTTTCGCCATGTTGGCCAGGCTGGTCTGGAACTCCTGACTTCAGGTGATCCACCTGCCTTGGCCTCCCAAAGTGCTAGGATTACAGGCGTGAGCCACCGCACCCAGCCAATAAAACTTTTTAAAAGAGTATATGGTTAATCAAGTATTGAAGTCTCATTTGTGCATTTGTTTTACATACATTTTCCAGCAGCTTTTTTTCCTCAACCTTTAGATTTTTCCCTTGCATTATTTTCTCTTTCTGTGTCTGAACTGCTGACAAGCTTTTAAAAATACAGAAGTTTACAGACGGAGATACTAATGTCCTGATACCTTTACTTCATAGGATAATAGTGCAATTTAATTGAGGCAGCAGGATGGAAGAGCCAGTTTGCTGTGGTGGAACTTAGTTTCCTTGAGGTAGAAATCTCTCTATTCCTTCTGATATGTCTCAGTTATTTTACTCAGACTTGTTCATTCTGTATTTGTAGGCTGTTTATACCTTAATTTCTCTTTACCGACAATATACAAGTTTACTTGGGAAAATGAATTCACAGGAGGAAGATGAAGTGTGGCAGGTGATCATAGGAGCCAGAGCTGAGGTATGCAGAAAGTTCTAGGCATGTCTGTGTTAGTGCACCTACCTCATGTGGTATCTAAATTATTGAATTAAGTCTAATCAATATAATCAGTGTTCTCTAAATCTACTTTAAGTCCATTTAAATGGGCTAGACCTCTCATACTGTCTGAAGCACTTTGCTTGATTTATATAGATGTCTTCAAAACACCAAGAATACTTGAAGCTGGAAACCACTTGGATGACTGCAGTTGGTCTTTCAGAGATGGCAGCAGAAGCTGCATATCAAACTGGTAGGTTCAAGTTTTGTGTTGGTGTTTTTTTTAACTAGAGGTGCCATTTGAGTTTTCATCTGGTTTTCTAAAATGAGGGCTTTATATTAGATGGTCTAAGTGGCTCTAACTTTGAGAAATTTTCCCCATTTCCTATATATTAACCAACATTTTATTTACACAATAGAAAAAATGAGCATACCCTTGCAGACCAGACCAGTAGAAGCTAGGTTATATCTTCAAAATGAAAAATGATACAACTATTACCATTGGAAAACTGGATTGCTTCCAAATAGTTTGAGTTTTTGGTAATACAGTTTATTAACAATCATAGAATTACACCGTTGGATGAGACTTGAGATGATTAATCTGTGTGAACCTTTTTGTACAGATGGAGAAAATGAAACGTGGAATCATAGTCAGTGGCAAAACCAGGACAAATTATTTGTCTATGTCAGGCTTTGTGGTAAGCATTTCGTAGGCACTTTTTATATGTGAAGAAACTAGAGTGCAGATGGGCCAAATAATTCAGCTAAGATGATGTGGGTCTTTTTTTTTTTTTTTTTTTTTATAAAATAGAGATGGAGTTTTACCATGTTGCACAGGCTAATCTCGAAATCCTGGGCTCAAGCTGTCTACCCACCTTGGCCTCCCAAAGTGCTGGGAGTATAGGCATGAGCCACCAAGCCAAGTATGTCGAATTCCAAAGCCTTTGCTTCTCCTAGCAGCTGGTGCTTTGTCCTCTGCACCTTAGTATCCCAAGGTGCCCATCATAGAACACCTACCTGAGTGGTTCCAAACTAGGTAGGCTCACAGAAATTTTTTTTGGTTTTGAAACTTGAGTTTTGTTCCTATCACCCAGGCTGGAGTGCAGTGGCGCCATCTAGGCCTACTGCAACCTCCGCCTCCTGGGTTCAAGTGATTCTCCTGCCTCAGCCTCCCAAGTAACTGGGAGTATAGGCACCCACCACCACGCCCCAACTAGTTTTTGTATTTTTAATAGAGAAGGCGTTTTGCCATGTTGGCCAGGCTGGTCTCAAATTCCTGACTTCAGGTGATCGACCCGCCTCAGCCTCCCAAAGTGCTGGGATTACAGGCATGAGCCACTGCGTCCAGCCAAAAAAAATTTTTTTTTGGACAGTTTCACTCTTGGTGCCCAGGCTGCAGTGGTGGCACTTTCTCAGCTCACTGCAACCTCTGCCTCTCCAATTGAAGCAATTCTCCTGCCTCAGCCTCCCAATTACAAGCATGCACCACCACACCTGGCTAATTTTTGTATTTTTAGTAGAGACAGGGTTTCACCATGTTGGCCAGGCCAGTCTCGAACTCTTGACCTAAAGTGATATACCCACCTCAGCCTCTCAAAGTGCTGGGATTACAGATGTGAGCCACCACACCCAGCCGGCTCACCAGAATTATAGCCCAGTACTAGCTGTTATTAAGAAACTGGTTGCAGTGGCTCACACCTGTAATCCCAGCACTTTGGGAGGCCGAGGAGGGTGGATCACTTGAGGTCAAGAGTTCGAGACTGGCCTGGCCAACATGGTGAAACCCTGTCTCTACTAAAAATACAAAAATTAGCCAGGTGTAGTGGCACACGCCTGTGCAGGAGAATGGCTTGAACCCAGGAGGTGGAGGCTGCAGTGAGCCGAGATGGCTCCACTGCACCTTAAGCCTTGGTGACACAGCGAGACTCTGTCTCAAGAAAAAAAAAAAAAAAAAACTGGTATGGGTCGGGCCCAGGGGTTCACGCGTGTCTTTGGGAAGCCGAGGCAGGCAGATTGCTGGAGCCCAGGAGTTCGAGGACAACACAGCAAAACCCCATCTCTACCCAAAATAACAAAAATTAGCCAGGCGTATTGGCGCTTGCCTATAGTCCCAGCTACTCGGGAGGCTCAGGTGGGAGGATTGCTTGAACCCAGGAGCTCATGAGCTATGATCATGCCTGTGCACTCCATCCTAGGCAAAAGAGCTAGACCCTGTCTCTCAAAAAAGAAATTGTTATATTAAAACTTACTCTTGTTTTCTGATGTCAAGATTAGCAGACTAGGGTCTCAAGCATCAAATCTTAAAAATGACAGAAAGGGCTGGGTGTGTTGGCTTACACCTCTAATCCCAGCTACTTGGGAGGGTGAGGCAGGAGGATCACTTGAGCCTGGGAGGCAGAGGTTGCAGTGAGGCGAGATCGTTGCACTCCAGCCTGGGCAACAGAGTGAGACCCCATCTCAAAAAATATAAAGCATTTTTTAAGGTAAGTGTTGTGTCATCATACTGAAAAATAAAAAGTAATTCTTTTAGAAGTTATTAAGGCCGGGCACGGTGGCTCAAGCCTGTAATCCCAGCACTTTGGGAGGCCGAGACGGGCGGATCACGAGGTCAAGAGATCGAGACCATCCTGGCTAACACGGTGAAACCCCGTCTCTACTAAAAAATACAAAAACTAGCCGGGCGAGGTGGCGGGCGCCTGTAGTCCCAGCTACTCGGGAGGCTGAGGCAGGAGAATGGCGGGAACCCGGGAGGCGGAGCTTGCAGTGAGCTGAGATCCGGCCACTGCACTCCAGCCCGGGCGACAGAGCGAGACTCTGTCTCAAAAAAAAAAAAGTTATTAAGTTTTTTTTTTTTTTTTTTTTTTTGGAGACAGAGTCTCACTCTGTCCCCCAGGCTGGAGTGCAATGGTGTGAACTCAGCTCAGTGTAACCTCCACCTCCCTGGTTCAAGCAATTCTCTTGCCTCTGCCTCCTGAGTAGCTGGGATTGGAGGTGCCTGCCATCATACCTGGCTAATTTTTGTATTTTTAGTAGAGACGGGGTTTCACCATGTTAGCCAGATTGGTCTCGAATTCCTGATCTCAGGTGGTTCGCCTTCCTCGGCCTCCCAAAGTGCTGGGATACGAGCCACCACGCTTGGCCCAGAAAAAGGATTATTAGTGATCCTGAGGAATCGGAGATTTGGAACAAAGAATGAAACAACAGAAGTGTGGAAGCAGCATTATAGTCGTGCCACACAAAGATGGCAGAGGATTCCTGGGTGCAGTGAACAGGAGGATATGCTTAGATCTAGAAGGAGAAAAGAAGGATAGGATGTATAAGCATTATCTGAAAAAAGTAGACATTTTCCTAGAACTCATAAAAGGGCTAGCAAGTTGTAAACAGAATTTTTTTTTTTTTTCCTGGTCTTACTTTGTCACCAGGGTGGAGTATAGTGGTACAATCATGACTCACTGCTTACTACAGCCTCAGCCTCTGGGCTCAAGTGATCCTACCACATCAGTCTCCCAAGTAGCTGGGATTATGTGTTTTTGGCAGAGACAGGGTTTCGCCATGTTGCCATCCGCCCACCTTGGCCTCTCAAACTGCTAGGATTATAGACATGAGACACTGTGCACGGCCTTACGATTTCACTTTTTTAACAAAAAATCTGGTCCAGGTGCAGTGGCTCATAACTGTTGTAATCCCAGCACTTTGGGATGCCGAAGCAGGTGGATCACTTGAGCTCAGGAGTTCGAGACCAGACTTGACAACATGATGAAACCCTGTCTCTACAAAAAAATTAGCCAGGCATGGTGGTGGGCACCTGTAGTTCCAGCTTCTTGGGAGGCTGAGGTGAGAGGATCACTTGAGCCCTGGAGGTTGAGGCTGCAGTGAGCCATGATCAGGCCAGTGCACCCCAGCCTGGTTGACTAAGCAAGACCCTGTCTTAAAAACAAAAAAATGGCTGGGCGCAGTGGCTCACGCCTGTAATCCCAGCAATTTGGGAGGCTGAGGTGAGCAGATCACGAGGTCAGGAGATCGAGACCATCCTGGCTAACACGGTGAAACGCCGTCTCTACTAAAAATACAAAAAAATTAGCCACGTGTGGTGGCAGGCGCCTATAGTCCCAGCTACTCAGGAGGCTGAGGCAGGAGAATGGCGGGAACCTGGGAGGCAGAGCTTGCAATGACCTGAGATCACACCACTGCACTCCAGCCTGGGCAACACAGCAAGACTCCGTCTCAAAAAACAAATAAATAAATAAGCAAATAATAAAGTAACAGCATAACAAAAAGATTCAGAGCAAAATCCCAAAAGCTACTAAGAAAAAATAGATTACCTACAAAGGAAGTAGAATCAAACATCAGGCATCTTCTCCGCAACACTAGAGGTGACGATACATAAATAACCTAGGATTTTATGTATAGCCAACTACCATCAAAAAGTGAGAATAAAATATACACTCAGACATAGACTCAAAGTACCACCTGCATACACTTTCTGGAAGAACTATGAAGAAGGAAAAATCAGTTCTGAAAGAAGCTACTAAATTTTTTTTCCAAAAGTTCTGAGTGTAAAACAAGTTTTTTAATTTGGGAAAGTGAAAACATGCTAAGCACATTGACATTAGACATTATTAAACACTGCAGAGAATTAGTAGGAGTGGCAGGAAACTTGGTAGCTTCAATTGAGGCAGGAAAGGTTTAAAAAGAAAACCCATTAATTAGAAAATACAAAACTGGGCCAGGCGCAGTGGTTCACACCTATAATCCCAGCACTTTGGAAGGCCGAGGCAGGTGGATCAGCTGAGGTCAGGAGTTCGAGGCCAACATGGCGAAACCCCATCTCTAATTAAAAAAAAAAAATTATAGGAATAATTTCAAACATCAGTGATTACAGTAAAAGTAAACTTATTAAATGAAACTTTTAGATTGTGTTCCAAAAAATCTAGCTAAATCAAAGAAAGCATTCAAGATAAAAAGCAATCAGTAGGACAGAACAATTCTTTTAAGACATCAATCATGAAACATGTACTTTAATAAGGCAAAAACTGAGAATTACAAGATCTCAGAGATGTGTGTAATACTTAATTTTCTGAGCACGCTTGCAGGTCAAGAAGACCAAAAAAATTAAAACTATTAAGGATTAGAACAGAATTTTTTTTGGAGACAGGGTCTTGCTCTGTTGCCCAGGCTGGAGTGTAATGACATGATCACAGCTTACTGCAGCCTTGACCTGGGCTCAAGCCATCTTCCCATTTCAGCCTCCCAAGTAGCCCAACTAATTTTCTTTTCTTTTTTTTTTTTTTTTTTTAAGAGATGGGGTCTTGTTATGTTGCCCAGGCTGATTTTGAACTCTTGGGCTCAAGTGATCCTCCCGCCTTGGCCTCCCAAAGTGCTAGGATCACAGGCGTGAGCTGAGCCACTGCATCCAGCTCAGTATGATTTTTGATTTTTTTATTTTGGAGACAGGGTCTCACTCTGTCACCCAGGTTGGAGTGCAGTGCCTTGATCTTGGCTCACTGTAACTTCTGCCTCCCAGGCTCAAGCAATCCTGTCTCAGCCTCCTGAGTAGCTGGGACCACAGGCAGTCACCACCACACCCGATTAATCTTTATTTTTTGGTAGAGATGGGGTTTCACCGTGTTGCCCAGGCTAGTCTCAAACTCCTGAGCTAAGGCAGTCCACCTGCCTCAGACTCCCAAAGTGCTGGGATTACAGGTGTGAGCCACTGTGCCCGTCTGTGATTTTTTTTTTTTTTTTAAACTAAGGAAAATCAGATTTGTGTGTGTGAGAGACACAGGGTCCATGCGGGAATGCAGCAGTGGATCATACATCATAGCTTGCTGTAGTCTCAACCTCCTGGACTCAAGTGATCCTCCCTACCTTAGCCTTCCCAGTAGCTGGGATTACGGGTGCACACCATCATGCCCTGGCTAATTTTTTTATTTTTAGTAGAAACAGAGTTTCACTAAGTTTCCCAGGCTGGTTTCGCAGAGTGATTTTTAAACACGTGATAAATGTATATATACTGAATATAAAACTTTGTCCCCTCTATATCTTCATATTCTTCTAAGACACAAAGTAAATTTTGTACCAGGTGACAAAAGGAAAAGACAACAAAATCATTTAAAAAGTTGATATATCGGCCGGGCATGGTGGCTCACGACCGTAATCCCAGCACTTTGGGAGGCTGAGGCGGGTGGATCACGAGGTCAGGAGAGCAAGACCATCCTGGCTAACACAGTGAAACTCCATCTCTACTAAAAATACAAAAAAATTAGCTGGGCATGGTGGCAGACACCTGTAGTCCTAGCTACTCGGGAGTCTGAGGCAGGAGAATGGCGTGAACCCGGGAGGCAGAGGTTGCAGTGAGCTGAGATTGTACCACTGCACTGTAGCCTGGGCAACAAAGCAAGACTCCATTTCAAAAAAAAAAAAAAAAAAGTTGATACATCATATTCACCAACCTTCAATCTACCACTGATAAAGAAATTCCTGGCCGGGCGCGGTGGCTCAAGCCTGTAATCCCAGCACTTTGGGAGGCCGAGACGGGCGGATCACGAGGTCAGGAGATCGAGACCATCCTGGCTAACACGGTGAAACCCCATCTCTACTAAAAAATACAAAAAAACAGCCGGGCGAGGTGGCGGGCACCTGTAGTCCCAGCTACTCGGGAGGCTGAGGCAGGAGAATGGCGTAAACCCAGGAGGCGGAGCTTGCAGTGAGCTGAGATGTGGCCACTGCACTCCAGCCTGGGCGACAGAGTGAGACTCCGTCTCAAAAAAAAAAAAAAAAAGAAATTCCTTATGTCTACAAAGTTTAAAAACATGCTTCTTAAAAACTACAGGCTAAAAAAATTTAAATGGAAATATAAAAATATTTAGAACAGTGATGACAAGCACAGTATATAGGAGAACTGGGAGGCTGTAGACAAAAGTAGCTCTTAAAGGGAGATTTACACCTATGTCATAAATACAAAGACTGAATGACAGGTAATATTTACTGTAACAATACTGAAAATAAGCAAGTTAAACTTTAACTCAGTTATCAGAAAGGCAAAATGAGAAAAATGGAACATATTAGAAGTAGTTAAATAGGAACAATCAGGCAAAATCTGCTCTCTTGAAAAGACTGAAAAATTAGGCAAAGATTTGGTAAGTATGACTTTAGAGAGAGTGGTAAAGTAACATCAGAAATAATCGTTAACAGAAGTGTTTTTTTTTTAAATATGAGAATATTATGATCTTTATGTCAGTCTCAAAGAATCTGTATAAGACTATGTTGGGCACAGTGGCTCACAACTGTAATCCCAGTACTTGGGAGGCTGAGGCAGGAGGATCACTTGGGCCCAGTAATTCAAGACCAGCCTAGGCAACATAGCAAGACCCCATCTCTACCAAAAAGTCGGAAAAAACTAGCCGAGTGTGGTGGTACACACCTGTGGTTCCAGTTACTTGGGAAGCTGAGGTCGGAGGATCACTTAAGAGCCAGGAGTTCAGGGCTACAGGGGGCCATGATTGTGCCACTGCACCCCAGCCTGGGCAAGAGTTAGGCCCTATCTCAAAAAAAAAAAAAAAACTGTAATCCCAGCACTTTGGGAGGCTGAGGCAGGGTAATCACTTGAGGCCAGGAGTTCGAAACCAACCAGGCCAACATGGTGAAACCCTGTCTCTACTAAAAACATAAAAACTAACTGGACATGATGGCATGCACCTGTAATCCCAGCTACTTGGGAGGTTGAGGCAGGAGAATCGCTTGAACCCAGGAGGCCAACGTTGCAGTGAGCCAAGATTGTGCCACTGCACTCCACACTAGGCAACAGAGCGAAACTCCATCTCCAAAAATAAGTAACTATAAAAGTAGAAACGGTGGCCAGGCGCAGTGGCTCACGTCTGTAATCCCAGCACTTTGGGAGGCCGAGGCAGGTGGATCATGAGGTGAGGAGACAGACCATCCTGGCTAACATGGTAAAACCCCGTCTCTACTAAAAATACAAAAAAAAAATTAAGCATGGTGGTGGGCGCCTGTAGTTCCAGCTACTTGGGAGGCTGAGGCAGGAGAATGGCGTGAACCCGGGACCGGGTGGAGCTTGCACTGAGCCGAGATCACGCCACTGCACTCCAGCTTGGGTGACAAGAGTGAGACTCCGTCTCAAAAAAAAAAAAAAAAAAGTAGAAATGGTATTCAAAGATTTTGATGTCCCTGAAATGGACACCAGGGCCTAGGATGTTTTGTGAGAGAGTTGTATCAAATCTCCCAAAACTAGAATACCTATGTTACTGTAAGTGTACCTGAACATAGAAAGTAATGACAAGCCTCATATTACAACTGTATGAAGCCAGCATAGCCCCGATCCCAAACTGGGGCTAGGGCAGCACCAAAACGAGAAGGTATAGTTCAGTATCACTTCAAAATGTAGCCATAAATCAAACATAGCCATTTACCCTCAAAATAGAGTGATAGTTCACCACTGTAAAAAACTAGAGAGACGACTCCTCAAAAAAAAAAATACATGATTCACTACTTGAGATGATATATCCATAGATTAAACGAAAAAACCACTTAATTATCTCAATATATGCCCAAAACATCTTCAATAAAATGTAGCCTTTATGATTCGAATCTAAGTACAATTATGAAGAGATACTTTTCTTAATGTAATAAAGGTTAAGTAATCCTACTTAATTGTGTGAACTATCAGAAGTGTTTTCATCAGAAGAGGAGGATGCCTGCCATTCTCCACTACCTGTCAACATTGTACTCAAGGCTCTTGGTAATGCAGTAAGAAAAGATCAAAATGTTCTATAGATGAATTGATAAAATGTGTATACTCAGATGATGAAATACACTAACTAGCAGCAGGTAAAATGAGAGCTCACACACTTTTTTTTTTTTGGAGACGAGTTTCACTCTGTCGCCTCGGCTGGAGTGAAGTGGCCATCTCAGCTCACTGCAACCTCTGCCTCCCATGTTCAAGCAGTTCTCCTGCTTCTGCCTTCCAAGTAGCTGGGACTACAGGTGCACTCCGCCACACCCAGCTAATTTTTTTGTATTTTAGTAGAAACGGGGTTTCACCGTGTTACCCAGGCTGGTCTCGAACTCCTGAGCTTAGGCAATCCACTCGCCTCAGCATCCCAGTGCTACGATTACAGGCATGAGCCCCTGCGCCTGACCTTTTTTTTGAGATGGAGTCTCTGTCACCCAGGCTGGAGTGCAGTGGCACGATCTTAACTGGCTTCAGCCTTCACCTCCTGGGTCCAAGTGATTCTCCCGCCTCAGCCTCCCAAGTAGCTGGGATTACAGGCATGCACCACCATGCCTGGCTAATTTTTTTTTGTATGTTTGGTAGAGGCAGGGTTTCGCCATGTTGGCCAGGCTGGTCTTGAACTCCTGACCCTCAGGTGATCCGCCCGCCTTGGCTTCCCAAAGTGCTGTGATTAGAGCCACGGCGCCTGGCCTTCAAAACACATGTTTAAGTGAAAAAATTATAAAACATGTTTAATACCTTTTATGCTGTTTCTTTTTTTAAAATTTATAAATATAAATTTATAGTAACTATTTTTCTATGCATTCCTTTACCTTTAAAGATTAGGGTGACAAAAGGGATCTTTGACAATTTTATTCGTCATCTCTTTGTCAAAAAGAAATGGGTGACGTGTAGTTAAAAAAATTCATCAAAGTCTGTACTAAAAGCTGTGTAGCTATAAAGATGATTGTGAGAGTTAATAATTGTATTGGCCGCTGATAGCTGAAGAAAAATACTGTTTTTGACAGTGTCGGTTAAATCCAGACCTGGACATAGAGGTGGAAGTTCCTTTGCAGAGAGAGAAGACAGGGAGGTCAAGGAAAATGACCCCAAGAGGGGTTCAGATGACAGCCACAGCACCCCCAGGCCGACGTCCACATGAGCCTTCTGCCCTGCACAACTACTCAACCCGATTGTCCCATATTTTGGCAGGCGCAGATCAGGCCTCTATAACCGCCAGAAATCACATTCAGCTGGTGAAACTGCAGGTGGACGAGGTGCACCAGCTCTCCCGGAAAGCAGAAACCAAGCTGGCAGAAGCACAGATAGAAGAGCTCCGTCAGAAAACACAGGAGGAAGGGGAGGACCGGGCTGAGTTGGAGCAGGAGGCCTACCTGCGTGAGGATTGAGGGCCTGAGTCCACTGCCCTGTCTCCCCACTCAGTGGGGAAAGCACGGGCAGATGCCATCCTGCCCAGGGTTGGCATGAGTATCTACACCGAGAAGAGGTGGCAGGTCCTGCTCTGGCCAATCAGGCGAGACGCCTTTGTGAGCTCTGAGTGCCTCCTGCGGTGTCAGGCACCTGGACCTGGTTCTCAGCCCTTGGGCACTGTACCTTGTTTAACATTTCACCCCACTCTGTACAGCTGCTCTTACCCACCCATTTTTTCACCTCACACCCAAAGCATTTTGCTGACCTGGGTCAGAGAGAGGAATCCTTTTTGTCGTGCCCTTAAGTTCAGCAGCTGTTTAACCTGTTTTCAGTCTTATTTACATTGTCAAAAATGATTTAGTACTTGTTCCCTCTGTTGGGATGCGAGTTTTGGCGGGGGGCAGGGAACCTGTCCAGTTTGTACGATTTGCTTTTAAGTGTTTCTAATGTGTTCTCTGATCTGCCCTCACTGCCCTGTGAGGACAGCTCAGGCCAAGGAGTGAAGACTACTTACTAAGGGAAGGGATGCACAATGTTTACCTGGTGCTCTCAACAGGACTCTTAACACAGTCCTCTTGTTCCTTTCTTTCCTTTGTGTTTCTCTGTTGTATCCAAAGGAGAAGAGTAAGATTTTGTTTGCATCTAAAAGAGAAAATATGTCTCTCTCCTGGGGTCCTATGCAGCCTCCTTCCTTTAGGCCCCAGACTGGCAGCGCCCCAGGTAGCTCCAGGAATCCCCGACAGGTTCCTGGCAGCATTTGCTACCCTTTGGCTCCCATTCAACATATGCTAGACAAGTTAGCCAGGTTGCAGTGTTTTTAATCAGAGCTAACAAGGTGAGGGGAGTTACAAAAACCAAGTCGCATGTTCTGTAGACCAGCAGGGATCCGTTTCTCACGATGATAGAGAATCAACACTGAGTCCACTCTCAGGCTGTTGCCCAACCCACCCTTCAGCGCTGGGGTATGGGGGCAGCTGCACACTTGAGCCCCTCATCTGTCACCAGTGCCCACATAGTCCACATCTCTAGGGGGCTGAGGCGGTGCACCAGCAGGAGCCCCCTATACAGGCAGGGGTCTAAAGGGTCCAGGGGCTGCCGGATTCCAAATGTCTTGAAGCCAGCATGGTGCATGGGGCTCAGCCCCAGCCTCCTCAGGCACATACCCACAAAGACGTCATCAATGGGGAAGAGTTCAGCCTCTTCCATGGTAGCCTGGAGGCGCCGCACGGTGGCTCTGGACATGACATACCCTCCCCCACCAGCATAGGGTGGGTAGTGGGTGGCTCTGTACATTGAGAGTGGGATGAAATATTTGACCTTAGTGTTCCTGTTGGGCAGGGCTTGGCGGATGACATCTCCCACCAGGAGGTCCTGGGCCGGGTCCCAGCCATCCAGGAACTCTAACACATTGGGAACGTGGACAAAGACATCATCATCTCCCTTTAGCATGAAGTGGGCCTGGGGGCAGGCAGCCACCACCCAACGCTGCAGGTGCAGCTCCTTGAGCGTCAGGTTGAAGAAGTCCTCAGTGAAGTCCCACTGGAGGATGTCATCAAACTCCCTACTCTCATAGGCCAGCAGCTGGGCTGGGGGAGCGGGTCCTGCCACCCCCAGGAGGAACACCAGCTTCAGCTGCCGGCCCTTAGCCCAGCCCCCAGCCCTGCCCCACGTGCTGCGGATAGCCGCACGGCGCTCCACGTGACCAGGCTGTGACTTGATGGCCAGGAGCAAGAAGGTATCCTTGGAACAGCCTGAAGGCTCCAGCAAGATAGAGAAATTTCGGCAGTGGCGATATGTCAAGAAGAGGCGGTGACGGCTAGGCAGGGACAGAGAAGCGCTAGCCACTGTGTGATTGGGTGGACACCGGCTGTGACGGGGTGCTGGGGGAGCCCAGAAAGGCTGGTGGGCCGTGGGGTCTCCTGCGGGCTTGGCCTCCTTCCTCAGGAAGAGCAGGCAGCCGAGCAACAGCACAGCCAGGCTGTACGAGACCAGCCAGCCCAGCCTGCGGAGCATTGCCGGTCCCTGCAAGGAGAGAGCCACCTGAGCAGGGTCCAGTCCCAGGTTGTCCCCAAGAGCTGGGCAGGAGTTAATCTGCACCCAGCAGCTAAGTCCCTGCTGGCTTCTGGACTTCTTTTTTTTTATTCTCAGTGTGTCCTCAGGCTCTTTCCAGAGTCCTCCCTCCCCTGAGGATGGGCTAAGCACAGCTCCTTTGCCAGCCCTTGCCCTCCTCTGCCATCATCTGAGGACTCCTAGGTCTGTCTTTCCCAAAATGATTTGCTGCCACTTTACAGCTGACACCATAAATGTTCCCAGCCATTGTCCCAGGAAACTCGAGCACCTGATGAGTTTTAGGCACAGACTCAGTTTAGCTTGGATCAAATTCACCAAGTATGGAACTGACACCATTTCCCAAAAAAAAAGCCTGGTGCCTGTGGGGTCCTGTGTTGGGCATCTCCAAGATGACCAGGAGAGCACTGCCTCCCTTGGAGAGGAACCAGCACCACGGGGTGGCCGTGGCCACCAAAGCACACACCCTTTACACCTGCCTCAGAGGTTCGGGCTTCCAGGCGGTAGTGAGACAAAGCCACACACAGCAAGAGGGGGAGCAGGAAAGCTGGGGACTTGTATCAGGGATGGCTTCGGAGGCCCCCGCCCTGCCTTCCCACCATGCTCTAAGGGCTGATTTCTCCCAGGGACCTGAACAGAGAAGGATGAGGAGACAGAATCCAACCAAGTGGCCCGAGTTCCACAGTAGCAAAGCCAGGCTTCAGTTTCTCATCATTTTGGTCCCTTTGGTGTCTCCCTCTGCCCCAGTCCCCTCCCCTTCACCTCCACTGCCAAGTCGTCCTGTCCCTTCACTTCTGACCAGTCTGCCGCACCGGCCACTGCCACAGCCACCGCCACCAGAAAAGCAACTGCTAGGTGCTAGGGATGCAGTGGCAAGCAAGACAGGGTCGCTGCCCTCTCAGAGGGAAGCACAAAATACATAGGAACCGGGTATGTTGAGAAGTTACAATCTAATGCAGAGAATTGGCTGACGGGGAGGACGGATCCTATAGCCAGGGGTAGCTAACAAAGCCCTCCTTGATGGAGGGACGTGTGAGCAAGAACTGGGTGAGGAGTGGGATCTTGCCTGAAGACCTGGGGTCTCTGCAGGCTGAGGGCAGAGCCAGGTATCTCCAGGGCAGGAGTGAGGGGAGAGAGAAGGGAGAGGGGGGCCCAGCGGGTTTACAGTAGGAGACGGCCTGCCCGGCTAGTGAAAGAGTTAAGGTTTTGTTGGTTTTTTGAGACTGTCTCTGTCACCCAGACTCTAGTGCAGTGGCACAACTATAGCTCACTGCAGCCTGGAACTCCTGGGTTCAAGCGATCCTCCGGCCTCAGCCTCCCCAGTAGCTGGGACTACAGGCGTGCAGGGCCCGGCTAATTTATTTTTTGTAGAGATGTGGTATCTGGGCTGGTCTGGAACTCCTGGCCTCAAGCGATCCTTCCGCTTTGCCTCGGCCTCCCAAAGCGTTGGGACTACAGGCGTGAGCCACTGGCCCGAGTTTTCTGAGCGCCCTGGAGATCTATGCGGGGGCGGGGGACAAAGGGGTCTGGCCGAGGTGGTGAAAGAATCCGACCTTTGGTAAAAGGCCACTCCTACCACCCCTTCCCTGGTGGGCTGCGGAAGGCTGGGGAGGAAGCATGAAGGGCAGCTGGAGACTGTCTCCGTGCTCGGGATGCCGGGCGGCGGCAGGGTCGAAGGGAGATGAGTCTCGGGTATGAGAGCACCGCGGGCTATGGGCGAGGGGCCCGGGTGGGCGGCGGTGCCATTCACCGAGAAGGGCGCACGGCAGGTGGCTTGGTTCCGTCCCGGGAAGTTTCAGTCCAGGCTGCGCCGCGGCCCGGGTGGTCCGCACAGCCTCGCCCCGCCGCCCTCCGAGCCGCGGAGACCCCAGAGCCCGGCTCTCCACCCGCCGCAGGGCGCACGACCCCTTCTGGTGGGGCGCGGGTCCTGAGGCTGCGCTCGGCCTCGGGCGACAGCTGCCTCTGGTCCTCACAGGACTAGGTGACCCAAAACGCCCGGCGCGGGCAGGGGGCGAACTCTGGTTCATTCTTACAACGCGACAGTCTCTGAAGGGCTGGCGGCAGCAGAGACCCACCCCGCGGGTCCCCCGGGCCGGGCTTGGAGGCAGCGCTGCGCGTCGGGCGCGGGCGGCCCAGGTTGGCGGGGTCTACGACGCCCGGCTCCGGCCTCTGTCCCCAGCCCGGAGAACCAAAGCCGAGCGGCCCGTGGGTCCCGAGCCGTGCCCGCCGAGGCCAGACTCGCGCCGCACCCGGGCGGGGCCGGCGTCCTCGCGGGGACCCTGGGGAACCGGGGAGCGGGCCGCGGGGTGCAAAGACACGGCCGCCCTGGCGACGCCCCTCCCCGCACGGTGACCCATCCTCTCACAGCAGCGGGGGCCCGGCCCCCAACCTACCTGAGCGTGACGCCGGGGTACGGGCGAGGAGCTCGCGCAGCGGAGCCAGGGCGGATGGTCCCCAGGTGCACGGAGCTCTCGGGACTCGGGGGTGGGCGGGGCTTCTGGAGGAGGCGGGGATTTAGGGCGGGGGTTCTGGCGGGGGCGGGTCCCAGCCGCGAGTCTCCGCAGCGCCCGGGGCTGGACGCACGGGTCCCGTGCCCGGTCCTGGGGTCCGCACGAGCGGGTCGGGCAGAGGTTGCTCCTCCTCCCCAGGACGCCGGCGCCACGCCCGCCCACCCCGACGCGCGCGGCGGGACAGACGCCGAGGCGGGAGTGCTGGAAACGGCGTTTATTGCCCACGCCCTACACGGCGAACATGCGCAGAGCCTCCTCCGCCGAGCGGCACTGGTTCAGCTGGATCTGCACCTCTACCGTCAGGGGCTCGGGGTGGTAATCGCTTTCGTAGATCGGATTCACGGCTTTTGGCTTTTCTGAGAAAATTAAAACGCGAGCATGAGCCCCGGGAGACGGATGGGCTGGCGTTCTCGGTCGCTTTGACCCATCCCAAATGCAAGCCCTGGGCCCTATGCCAGCAGGAGCTCAGTTTCCGTCCTCGGGTTTTAACCGTAATAAGAAAATTAAATTGAATTTAATTAGATCATTTAATAAGTCGCAGCTGTTTGAGTTGCAAGACTGGCTGCTTTTTGCTTTGAGACAGTGTCTTGCTCCGTCGCCCAGGCTAGAGTGCAGTAGCGCGATCTCAGTTCACTGCAGCCTCCGCCTCCCAGGTTCAAGCGATTCTCCTGCCTCAGCCTCCAAGTAGCTGGGATTACAGGCGCCTGTCACCACGACTGGCTAATTTTTGTATTTTTAGTAGAGATGGGGTTTCACCATGTTGGCCAAGCTGCTCTCGAACCCCTGACCTCAAGTGATCCGCCCGCCTAGGCCTCCCAAAGTGCTAGAATTACAGGCGTGAGCCACAGCGCCCAGCTGCAGATATTTTCTTAAAAATGAAGTAATTCTAGCACTTCGGGGGAAACAACTGAAAGCATTTCAATAAATTATAACATTTGCCCTAAAAATGAAAAAACATTGTTACTGCCACCATGAAGTTACCAATTTTCCAATACTCAAAGACCTTTCTAATGACGTGGGTGGTGATAAAGAAAGTGATTTTTGGAAAATGCATAGTGACGGGTGTCAACAGTTGGAATGTCTGCATAAGTCGGTTAACCTGTAGTTTACAAGTAACTCATGCATGTTACAAACCGTGCATGGTAAAATATCCATTCAAAATGCAAACTAGACTAATTTTAATCTGATTATGAAAAATTCAATATAGATTGTTTTCACATTGTAACAACCTTTAAGAAACTACCACTTGTCAAATTTGGTGTAATATTAAAGAAATTATATTATTTGAAGGTCTATTAAAATACTCCCCTCTTTTCCAATTATAGGTCTGAGGTTGGATTTTTTTTATGCACTTCAATTACAGCAACATATTGCAAGCCGTTGACTGCAGAAGTAGCTATAAGAATCCAGCTGTCTTCAATTAAGCCAAACATTAAAGAGATTTAAAAAACTTTTTTTTTTTTTTTTTTTTTGAGACGGAGTCTCGCTCTGTCGCCCAGGCTGGAGTGCAGTGGCGCAATCTCAGCTTACTGCAAGCTCCGCCTTCCGGGTTCATGCCATTCTCCTGCCTCAGCCTTCCGAGTAGCTGGGACTACAGGCACCCGCCACCACGCCTGGCTAATTTTTTGTATTTTTAGTAGAGACGGGGTTTCACCGTGTTAGCCAGGATGGTCTTGATCTCCTGACCTCGTGATCCGCCTGCCTCAGCCTCCCAAAGTGCTGGGATTACAGGCTTGAGCCACCACGCCCAGCCAAAACAACCTTTTAAGGCCATCTTAACCCACAGATAAGTATCACAAATCATGTATTCATATAGGCATGGGTTTTGAAGTCCAGTAGTGTATGCCCTTCAACGTTTACTTCTTCAGGCTGGTGTGAAATGGCACAATCTCAGCCCACTACCTGAGCTTGAACCTGCCTTCCAGGTTCAAGCAACTCTCCTGCCCCAGTCTCCTGAGTAGCTGGGATTACAGGCACTCACCACCGCACCTGGCTAATTTTTATTTTTGTTTTTGTTTTTGTTTATTTATTTTTTTTTTTTTTTGAGACGGAGTCTCGCTCTGTCGCCCAGGCTGGAGTGCAGTGGCCGGATCTCAGCTCACTGCAAGCTCCGCCTCCCGGGTTTACGCCATTCTCCTGCCTCAGCCTCCCGAGCAGCAGGGACTACAGGCGCCCGCCACCTCGCCCAGCTAGTTTTTTGTATTTTTTTTTAGTAGAGATGGGGTTTCACCGTGTTAGCCAGGATGGTCTCGATCTCCTGACCTCGTGATCCACCCGTCTCGGCCTCCCAAAGTGCTGGGATTACAGGCTTGAGCCACCGCGCCCGGCCTAATTTTTGTGTTTTTAGTAGAGACGGGATTTCGCCGTGTTGGCCAGGCTGGTCTTGAACTCCTCACCTCAGGTGATAAGCACGCCAAAGTGTTGGGATTACAGGCGTGAGCCACCACGTCGGGCCTGTTTCCACTTTTCAGCTTCAGCCTGATGGGTTGCTCTGCTGTGATCGGGCCTCGTGCCTTTGCAGCCACCTCCCACGGCTCTCCCTGTCTCCTTTCTCTCCCTCCCGGCTGGATGTTCTTTCTGAACCTCAAATCTGAGACGCACCCATTTCAGATGCTTCTGCAGCTCCCCACAGGACAAGTCCAGGTCCCTTTTACAGCAAATGAGGGCCGATGGCCTGAAGCTGGAGGCAGATACCTCGGAAGCAGATGAACCCCAGGCAGCCCCAGCTCCAAGCCCTTGCCCCCTATGGCTCTACCACAGGTGCCTTCCCCACCCGCGCCACAACCCACACAGGCCCTGTGGTCTGAGGGCTGCAGAGAAGAAATAACAACACTGGATCCTAAGAGGGGATGTGGCCTCTCCCCAGGCCAGGCCAGAAGCTACCATTCCCCACCCTTCTGTTCCTTTGGCCTCCACCGGGGCTGGCTCTCGGCGGGTCCTACTGACACTCCCTGCCCTCAGTCACCACCATCGGCACTCACCTTTTTTGGCAACTTTCTTAATCTTCTTTGAATCCTGAGAGAAAAAAACCACAAAACGAGATGCTTACTGGAGAGGGGAGGTGCTGGAGGAGTGTCTCTGGGGGCCCACGTCCTCCAAGACATCTGACAGGTCCAGGAAGGCGGGGGTCTCCTGGTGAGGGTGCCTGCCCCAGCCCACCCCCAGGGGAAGGCTGCTGACTGGGCCAAAGTCCCCGGAGGCGCCCTCTGTGCAGGCGGCAGCACCAGCAGCCTCGCTGGCTGCGTGACCCAGGGAAAGGCCCTCCCTGCCACCTCCTCCCCATCCGGTGACCTAGGCCCTCAGCCCTTGCTTGCCCACAGGGTTCCGGTGGGGAGGGCGAAGGCAGAGGCGGAGGATGTGGCTGGGGCCCGGCTGTACCCTGGCCAGTGTCAGCCTGTCCGATGTCAAGGTGCGGACCATGCCGAAGTTGCACACAGTGGACACCAGGGGCTCCCCGGCAAGCAGGGGCTCCAGGATCACCAGGCCCCGGCCCAGCACCTGGAGGATGGGGGGGTCCTGCCGGAGCTCCTTGGGCAGCTCTTTCTTCTTCTTCGGCACCTTCCGCTCCTGCTAGGGGAGGACAGGAGGGTGGGACGTGTCGAGGCAAGGATGTGGCCAGGCTGCCCTCCCCAGCACCAAGGCCCAGTACCTTGGCTGGCTCTTTCTCTCCTTGCCCCTTCCTGTCTTTCTCCTTCCCTTTCTTGTCCTTCTCCCCCTTTCCTCTCTTGGCAGACAGGGGACTGTCAACAGCAGGTAGCACCACAGGCCAGGAGAGAATCTAGGGGGAGGAGAGAATCCTCGAGTGAGCAGAGGCCCAGGTGGGCTGCCTGGGGTCGCCTCTCCCTCACCCTTTCTGGAGCGGCGCTGAGACCTCATCTAACCAGGGAGCGGGGCTCCCATGGGGGACGGCCCGACGGGAACAGGAACAGGGGCAGAAGTGCAGCCTGTGGACAGCGGGCGCTGACTCCGCCTGCCCACCTTCTCCTCCACGATGGTCACAGTGGTTCCCGCCAGCAGGAAGGCCTTCAGTGGCACCAGGTCCCTGAGAGAGTGCTGCATCTCGTAGCCGCACGGGATGACCTCAGCCCAGGGCTTGTGGGTGGTGTTGAAGAGGACAGTCCTTGGGGAGGGAGAGATGAAGTTGTGGGTGCTGTCAGCCAGGGGCTGTGGCCGGGGACCCGGAACAGGACTGCAAGGGGACATCCGAGGAGACCATGATCATCGAAGCCCACAAACAGCGTGAGGCAGGGCCCGGCTGCCAGCAGGCAGGGCAAGGGGACCAGAAGGCAAGAAAGGAATGTGGCCACAGAGGAGAGAGCAAAACAAAGGTGCGTGGAGCCCTCCTTCAGAGGCAGGACCGCCCTGAGCAACTGACAGAAACCAACCACAATGCACCAAGAGTTGTTTGTGAAGAGTTCAGCCAAGGGCTGAGCGTGGTGGCTCTGGCTTCTAATCCCAGCACTTTGGGAGGCCGAGATGGGAGGATTGCATGAACCAAGGAGTTCGAGAGCAGCCTGGGTAACATGTCGAGACCCCGTTTCTACAAAAAATAGACACATTAGCTGGGCGTGGTGGCACATGCCTGTAGTCCCAGCTTGAGGTGGGAGGATTGCTTGAGCCCAGGAAGTCAAGGCTTCAGTGAGCCGTGTTCATGCCACTGCACTCGAGCCTGGGCAACAAAGTGAGGCCCTCCTACAGGAAAAAAAAAAAAAGCAGAGGCTGGACGGGGTGGCTCACGCCTATAATCCCAGCACTTTGGGAGGCCGAGGCAGGCGGATCACGAAGTCAGGAGATCGAGACCATCCTGGCTAACAGTGAAACCCCATCTCTACTAAAAATACAAAAAATTAGCCAGGCGTGTTGGCACGTGCCTGTGGTCCCAGCTACTCAGGAGGCTGAGGGAGGAGAATCGCTTGAACCTGGGAGGTGGAGCTTGCAGTGAGCCGAGATTGTGACAGGGCACTCCAGCCTAGGTGACAGAGTGAGACTCCATCTCAAAAAAAAAAAAAGCAGAAACAATTCTAGCCTAGCCCCAGGCTAGAACACAGAGGCGACTGGAGTTTCCTGTCTCAGAACACCATGGCAATCCTGAAGCAGCATCCCACTCGGGAAGTGGCTTAACATAAACTGTTCTACCAACCGAATCACAGCATGAAGGAGAATTAATAATACACTCCAACAAATTTAAAGTATGTCCAAGTTGAACGTTAATAGAAACCAGAAGAAAATAGAATAAATAACTTATTTCATCACTGAGGATAGAGAACACTTTCCCTTCAAGATAAGTAGAGACCAAGTTGCCAAACGAAATATCACAGCAGGTAAAGCCCAGTAAATTAACGAAGGCTTGTAAACTGTGAAAAACCAAGTGTTACAAGGGAAACGTAAAAATCGTGAAACTAGGCCGGGCGCGGTGGCTCACACCTGTAATCCCAGCATTTTGGGAGGCCAAGGCGGGCAGATCATCCTGGCCAACATGGTGAAACCCTGTCTCTACTAAAAATACAAAAATTAGCCGGGCATGGTGGCAGGTGCCTATAATCCCAGCTACTCAGGAGGCTGAGGCAGGAGAATTGCTTGAACCTGGGAGGTGGAGGTTGCAGTGAGCCGAGATTGCACCATTGCACCCCAACCTGGGCAACAAGAACGAAACCCCATCTCAAAAAAAAAAAAAAAATTAAATTAAAAAAAGAAAAAAGATGGAAGCACTGATGCTACACCATGGATGAACCTTGAAAATACGATGCTCAGTGAAAGAAGCCGGACACAAAAGGCCACGCATTTTGTGATTCCATCCATATGAAATGTCCAGAACAGGCAAATCCATAGAGACAGAAAGTACTTTAATGGTCACCTTGGACTAGAAGGATAGGGGAATCGAAGGTGACGCCTAATGGGTACCTTTCTGGGGTAATGGAAACGTTCTGGAATTAGACCGTGGTAATGGTTGCACGACTCTGTGAATATACTAAAAACCACCGACACATGCGCTTTAAAATGAACATTATGATATGCTAACTATATGTCAGCCGGGCGCAGTGGCTCACGCCTGTAATCCCAGCACTTTGGGAGGCTGAGGCAGGTGAGTCACTTAAGGTCAGGAGTTCTGGTCTCGAACTTTCCTGGTCAACATGGTGAAACCCTGTCTCTATTAAAAGTACAAAAATTAGCCGGGCATGGTGGCGGGCACCTGTAATTCCAGCTACTCAAGTGGCTGAGGCAGGAGAATCACTTGAACCCGGGAGGTGGAGATTGAAGTGAGAGAGATCGCACCACTGCACTCCAGCCTGGGCGACAGAGCGAGACTCCGTCTCAGAAAAAAAAAAAAAAAAAAAAAAGAAGAAATGTAGTGAAATGGACACATAGAAAGAATCCAAGATAGAATGTGAAAAATTGTACTTCTCGCCAGGCGCGGTGGCTCATGCCTGTAATCCCAGCACTTTGGGAGGCAGAGGCGGGCGGATAACCTGAGGTCGGGAGTTCGAGACCAGCCTAACCAACACGGAGAAACCTTACCTCTACTAAAAATACAAAATTAGCTGGGTGTGGTGGCGCATGCCTCTAATCCCAGTTACTCGGGAGACTGAGGCAGGAGAATCGCTTGAACCCAGGAGGCGGAGGTTGCAGTGAGCCGAGATTACGCCGCTGCACTCCAGCCTGGGCAACAGAGTGAGGCTCCATCTCAAAAAAAAAGAAAAAAAAGGAAAAGAAAAATTGTACTTCTCAGCTTAAAGAAATGTTGACCCTCCTGAATAAAAAATGGCATTTAAAAAACCCCAAACCAGTGATAACATATGTACATAAATGATACAAACATATGAAGGCTAGCACTCAACGATCTAGCGGAGAAGTGAGGAGAAGAGTTGAAAGTCTGTCTGCACATTGTCACCGTGTCCACTGCAGTCATCTTCCTCAAATGTGAAACCTGATCTCATTACTCCTCTGCTGAAAAACTTTCCGATAGTTTCCGCTTAGGAGAAAGGGGTCTTTTTCTCTCTCTCTCTCCAGCCCTGTCTCTTGCCAATCCCTGCCTTCCTCCATAGTTAATCTTCTTTCTCCCATTCCTCCTGTGAGAAACAGTTTAAATGGTCCATTTGCAAGGCATGAAAAATCTAAGTACTGGCAGCCAGCCTTGCAGACGTGACAAACCACACGACTCAGGCACCTAGAAAGTCACGCTTAGCGAACAGGAAGTAGAGGAGGGGTCAGCCCATAAAAGGGGGCCAGTGATGGCTCACTCCTGTAATCCCAGCACTTTGGGAGGCCAACGTGGGTGGATCACCTGAGGTCAGAAGTTTGAGACCAGCCTGGCCAACGTAGTGAAACTCTGTCTCTACTAAAAATACCAAAAAAAAAAAAAAAAATTAGCCAGGAGTGGTGACGTGCGTCTGTAATCCCAGCTACTTGGGAGGCTGAGGCAGGAGAATTGCTTGAACCCAGGAGGCAGAGGTTGCAGTGAGCCGAGATCGCACCACTGCACTCCAGCCTGGGCGACAAGAGCAAAACTTGAGTGGGGAAGGGGACGCAGTATGATCTTATAAGGGGATAATGAAACTTAGGTGACACCCAGGAAGATTGTAACCCCACAGTACTCAACCAATGAGGAACTGGGAGAGGGGTTTGCCCACTAGGAGATAAATGACCTGTTGTGACTGCCCCAGCTGCCTGCCTACCAGTCACCGGATCTTGCAAAACTGCCATTAAAAGTCTCATTTCCACTATCCTTTGTGTCTAAGTCTATGTGCCCACCCTAGGGGCAGAGATTTGTCCTGTACTTTCTCTGGTGTACCGCTTGTGACATTAGAATATGTAATTACTGTTTGTTCACTTCCTTCATGAAAAGGTAAGTGCCCAAATAGAACAGATCTTTTTTCTGAGACAGAGTCTTGCTCTGTCTCCCGGGCTGGAGTGCAATGGCACAATCTCGGCTCACTGCAACCTCTGCCTTCCGGGTTCCAGCGATTCTTCTGCCTCAGCCTCCTGAGTAGCTGGGATTACAGGCATGTGCCACCATGCCCAGATACTTTTTTATATTTTTAGTAGATACAGGGTTTCACCATGTTGGCCAGACTGATCTCGAACTCCTTACCTCAAGTGATCCACCTGCCTTGGCCTCCCAAAGTGCTGGGATTACAGGCATGAGCCACTGCACCCAACCCTCTAGAACAGACCATTTTCTATCTGATTTGTTGTTTGTAATCCCGATACCCAGCATCACACCTGGAAATGGTATGTGGATGACTGGCGTTTGCTAATTGTTGAACTTGGGCAATTACATATGGCAAATAATTATATGGAAAATATAAAGGCTTACAAGTAAACTAAGGAATATAACTTAAGACAATTTAAAATAAATCTATTAGACTGCAAAAACAAAATGTATTTTTAGAAAATCAATGTGGAAATTCTGTTTTAGGACATGGTAGACTAGACTATACTGGACAAACCTTCCTGCTGAGAACAGTCATATCAGCTGGACACAATATTAACATTATCTGTTGAAGGTGCTGAAGAGCCAAGTCACAGAATTTTCAGGGCCAACATCAGGGCAAAGGGGAACAGTCAAAGAGAATGAGCTTAGTGCCACATTAATGCTCAAGAGCCAATTCCAAAAGTGGTGGCTGAGAAGCTGAAGGGAACTTTAGGCAACCTCATGGGCACTAGGGGGACAAAAATTTGTGTTCAAAGCCCTCCAAGGAGGTGGGCCCCTGGTAAACACTCCAGATTTTCCTTGGGTTTTCTGAAGAGCTACTAAAAGAACACATAATAGAAGTGCTAGAAGGAGAGGCGATAGAAAAAGGAATAGAGAAAAATACTTGAAGGATAATGGCTGAAAACTTCCAAGATTTGATTTAAAACATTCATCTATATATTCAAGAAGCTTGACAAGCTCCAAGCAGGATAAATGCAAACATATTCACACCCAGACACATCATAGTAAAAATACTGAAAGACAAAGCGAAAATCCTGAAAGCAGGAAGAGAAAAATGACTCATGACAGACAAAGGAATCCCAATAAGATGAACAGCTGACTTTTCATCATAAACAATGGAGGCCAGTAGGCAGGCAGGAGACATATTCAAAGTTCTAGGGTAGACCAGGCATGGTGGCTCACACCTGTAATCTCAGCACTTTGGGAGGCTGAGGAGGCTCGAGTGTGAGCTCAGGAGTTCAAGACCAGCCTGGCCAATATTGTGAAACCCCGCCTCTACTAAAAATTAGCTGGGCATGGTAGCAGGCACCTGTAATCCCACCTACTCAGGAGGCTGTGGCAGGAGAATCGCTCACTTGAATCCAGGAAGCAGAGGTTGCAGTGAGCCAAGATCCAGCCACTGCACTCCAGCCTGGGCAATAGGGCGAGACTTCCCTCTCAAAAAAAAAAAAAAAAAAAAGATGTTCTGGGGTAGTGGGGGGAAAAAAACACCAAAACTGTCAACCAATAATTCTATACCCAACAAAACTATCTTTCAAAATTGCAGGTGAAATAAAGACATATCAAGAGAAAGAAAAAACTGACTTTGTTGCCAGTAGATCTGCCTTACACAAAACATGAAAAGAAGTTGCATACATGAATACATTAACTTCCTGAAGGAAGTTCTTCAGGCTGAAAAGAAGTAACACCAGAGGGTAATTCAAATTCACATAAAAACAAAGAGCACCAATAAAGGTAATCACGTAGGCAAATACAAAAGACAGTATCATCATATATTTCTTGTCCTTGATTCTAATTAGAATAAAATACAATAGCATAAGATAACATCTATAAGATTGCAGTTTGGGCTATAACATGTAGAAATGTAATATATTTGACTATAACAACATGAAGGAAATGGAGGTGAGAATGAAGCATACTGGAGAAAGAAAATGACACCAAGACCAGGCATAGTGCCCCACAGCTGTAATTGCAGCACTTTGGGAGGCCGAGGCAGTAGGATTGCTTGAGATCAGGAGTTCAAGACCAACCTGGTCAACATAGTGAGACCCCACCCCAAAAAAGAAAGAGAGAAAGGAAGAAAGAGGGAGGGAAGGAATGAAACCAGAAAGTAAATCAATTCTTTTCTTTTTTTTTTTTTTTTTTTTTTTGGAGATGGAACTTCTTATTGCCCAGGGTGGAGTGCAATGGTGCAATCTCGGCTCACTGCAACCTCTGCCTCCTGGGTTCAAGCAATTCTCCTGCCCCAGCCTCCCAAATAGCTGGGATTACAGGTGCGCATCACCACTCCTGGCTAATTTTTTGTATTTAGTAGACACGGTGTTTCACCATGTTGGTCGGGTTGGTCTCCACCTCCTGAACTTAAGTAATCTGTCCACCTCGGCCTCCCAAAGTGCTGAGATTACAGGCATGAGCCACAACAGCAAATCAATTCTAAAGGAAGACATGAAAGGAACCAGAAATGGTAACTAAGAAGGTTAACAAGCTTAAAAAAAAAAAATTTTTGTGCTCTCCTTTTTACTCTGCAAGACATGGAGTATATAAAGTAGTAATTATAACAATGTATTGTTGGGTCTGTAACATGTATGTTTATAATAAAATTAATATTTATAACAATTACTACAATCTTCATAACAAAAGTAGCACAAAAAAGAAGAAATAGAGCTAGACTGGCAAGAAAGAACATGATATACAGGATGGAAGATGGAAGATTCTTTTTTTTTTTTTTTTTTTTTTGAGGCAGAGTCTCGCTTAGTCGCCCAGGCTGGAGTGCAGTGGCGCGATCTCGGCTCACTGCAAGCTCCGCCTTCCGGGTTCACGCCATTCTCCTGCCTCAGCCTCCCGAGTAGCTGGGACTACAGGCGCCCGCTGCCTCGCCCGGCTAATTTTTTGCATTTTTAGTAGAGATGGGGTTTCACCGTGTTAGCCAGGATGGTCTCGATCTCCTGACCTCGTGATCCGCCCGCCTCGGCCTCCCAAAGTGCTGGGATTACAGGCGTGAGCCACCGCGCCCGGCCAGATGGAAGATTCTTACAGCACTTTATGTGCCAGAATACATCTTAGATGGATTAAAATGTTAAACCAAAAAAGGTTTTCACACCCAAGGGCTGAAATGAAAAGGGCTGTTAATTTATAATCTCTCAATCGACTCAAGAAATTCAGGCCGGGTGCGATGGCTGACGCCTGTAATCCCAGCACTTTGGGAGGCTGAGGCGGGCAGATCACTTGAGACCAGGAGCTCGAGACCAGCCTGGCCAACAGGGTGAAACCCCATCTTTACTAAAAATATAAAAATTAGCCGGGCATTGTAGCACATGCCTGTAGTCCGAACTGTAGGCGCAGGCATAAGAATTGCTTGAATCTGGGAGGTGGAGGATGCAGTGAGCTGAGATCACACCACTGCACTCCAGCCTGGGTGACAGAGCGAGACTCCGTCCCCGCCAAAAAAGAAATTCAATCATTCCGAAAATCTTGGCTGGTCAGGGAAGTGGGACTCAGTTGTACTTTGAGTAGATGGTTAGAGTAGAGCTAAGTTCAACCCTTCAGAAAAGAGGGCTGAACACTAAATCTAAATGCTGCCAGCACAGCTAACAGCCTAGTGGGGCCTTAACCATTCCTGGGGGTGGGGGATCCAGGAGAGACTCAGTCTCAGGACCTTTTTTTTTTTTTTCTGAGACAGAATCTTGCTGTATCGCCCAGGTTGGAGTGCAGTGGCGCCATCTCGGCTCACTGCAAGCCCCACCTCCTGGGATCACATCATTCTCCTGCCTCAGCCTCCCGAGTAGCTGGGACTACAGGTGCCCGCCACCACGTCCGGGGCTAATTTTTTTGTATTTTTAGTGGAGACGGGGTTTCACCGTGTTAGCCAGGATGGTCTCAATCTCCTGACTGCCCGCCTTGGCCTCCCAAAGTGCTGGGATTACAGGCGTGAGCCACTGCGCCCAGCCAGCCTCAGGACTTTTAATGGAAGGCCACAGTGTGGTCTAGGCTTGTGACCCTACTGCTCTGACCACTTGCCCTGGTTCAGGTTTCCATCCTTACCCTGGGGACGGGCAGAGCCGGGGATCTATACGCAGCCGCAACTTGGCCAGCTCTTCTGCAGAGGCCCTTGGCGTCTGCAAGACGGTTGAAGGCCCCGAGATGACAGACAGCTCCGACTCTCCTGACTCCTCCACCTCAGACTCCAGAGATCCTTCGACCTCTTCAGTGACCCCTCCAGCAATGTCTTTGATGACATCTTCGCCGACCTCTTCAGGAGATTCCTCAACTAATAATTCTGAGCTGGGAGAGGGCTTGACGATCTGCAGGAAGACAGAAACTCGTCCAAGGCTGCCGTCCTCAGGACACGCTCAGCTGATGCCCGGGGGTGTCTGTAACACAGCTCCCGACACCTGGGTGAGGTTCACGCATGAGCAGACACACCACGCCAGGAGGCAGGAAGGCTCTTAGAAACCCAGTTTTGTTTTTTCTGAGAGACCTATGTTAAGAGCAAAAGCAAGAACCACTTCTACGTGGGAGCAGGAGACAGGCGTCATCACATTTCCCCTAGTCGGATGGTATCCTTGGGTTTTCTTCTGATGTGGAGGGAGATGGGAGGTGTTGTAGAAATTGCAGAATGGGGCCGGGCGCGGTGGCTCACGCCTGTAATCCCAGCACTTTGGGAGGCCGAGGCAGGCGGATCACAAGGTCAGGAGATCAAGACCATCCTGGCTAACACGGTGAAACCCCGTCTCCACTAAAAATGCAAAAAATTAGCCGGGCGAGGCGGCGGGCGCCTGTAGTCCCAGCTACTCGAGAGGCTGAGGCAGGAGAATGGCGTGAACCCGGGAGGCGGAGCTTGCAGTGAGCTGAGATCTGGCCACTGCACTCCAGCCTGGGCGACTAAGCGAGACTCTGTCTCAAAAAAAAAAAAAAAAAAAAAAAGAAATTGCAGAATGGGGCTGGGTGCAGTGGCTCACGCCTGTAATCCCAGCACTTCGGGAGGCTGAGGATCACTTGAGCTCAGGAGTTCCAGACCAGCCTGGTCAACAAGGTGAAGCCTCATCTCTACTAAAAATACAAAAATTAGCTGGGCGTAGTGGTGGGCACCTGTAATCTCAGCTACTGGGGAGGCTGAGGCAGGAGAATCGCTTGAAGCCGGGAGGCAGAGGTTGCAGTGAGCTGAGATCACACCAGTGCACTCCAGTGAGACTCTGCCTCAATAAATAAATTAATTAATTAAAAGGATTTTCCTGGGGCCCACGAAGCGGTTCAGCCTTCACAAGAGCCTCCCACACTCCCAGGGACAGCCCAGGGCACACCTCGGCCAGCTCGCCTGTGTCCTCATCCGCTTCACCTTCTTCGTCTCTCACAAAATCGTACGTCACATAATAGCTATAAGCAACGAAAGGGCCTTCGGGCCCAGGTTCCGGGTCTAGGACAGAGGTGTCCAGGACTCCTCTGATGTTTCCGATGGTCACCACAAACTGCGCCTCCTGTGCCAAGAGATCTGCAGAGAGGAATGGGCAGGACAGGGGGCCCCATGGAATGGAAGTTGGCAGACAGAAAACAAGAGGGCTGGGAAGGCACAGGGCCCTGGATTCTCTCCAGCACTCAGGGCTGAGCCTTGGTGAGGCAGTCAGGTTTAGGCCACTGCTCCGGCAAGCTGGCCTGGAGTGATCTGGGTGTCATTATACCCCTCTTCAGCGTGTCTTCCTGATCTGTATATGGGAATGATAAGGACTGCTCTGCAGAAGGTCACCTTAGTATTATCTAGCACGTCACAGTGACCTGAAGAAGCCTCCAGTGCACCTTGCAGCATGAACCACAAGGGGGTGATCTCCAGCCACCAGGGAGGTGAAGAAGCTGATTGAAATAACTGTCCCAAGTCCCTACAGGTTTTTTATTTTTTATTTTTTTAGAGACAGGGTCTCGCTCTGTGGCCAGGCTAGAGTGCAGTGGTGAGATGATAGCTCACTGCAGCCTCCACCTCCTGGGCTCAAGTGATCCTCCCGCACCACCTCTTTTTTTTTTTTTTTTGTCTCGCTCTGTTGCCTAGGCTGGAGTACACTGGTGTCATCTTGGCTCACTGCAACCTCCACCTCCTGGGTTCAAGAGATTCTCATGCCTCAGCCTCCCGAGTAGCTGGGATTACAGGCACTTGCCACCATGCCCGGCTAATTTTTGTATTTTTAGCAGAGATGAGGTTTTCACCATGTTGGCCAGGCTGGTCTCAAACTCCTGACTTCAAGCGATCTGCCTGCTTCAGCCTCCCAAAGTGCTGGGATTACAGGCGCGAGTCACCGCGCCCAGCCTCCCCCTCTCATTTCTGTCTCCAAATCCCAATCACGGAATCAAAGCCTGGCGGAAAACTCTGGCCCAGAAGAGAGGCTGTACCTGACTAGGGTCTGGGTCAAATGGGGAGTTGCAGGACAGAGGGGTGTGCGGACCCAGGAGGGCGGGGCACAGCCAGGCGGAGGCTGGGGTGTCACGCGCCACCCGCTCCCTGCCTGCCAGCACCCTCACCGCCATTGAGGCTGAGCCCCCGGAAGAGATGCTTCTCGTTGGGAGACACAGTGATGTCGTCCAGCACGCAGAGCTGGGCCAGGCTGTCGATGGTGAGGCCGCGGTAGTAGGGCACCAAGGCCAGTGGGTTTCCCTGCAGCACCAGGAGTCGCAGGTGCCGGAGGGTCCTCAGGCTGGCAACCATGCTCTGCAGGTCTGTCAGGTCATTGAAGCCCAGGTCCAGGGAGACGAGGTTGGGCCTGGAAGGTAAGCAGGACCGTCTGAGGGTCAAGAAGCCAGGTGAGCAGGGGACAAGCAGCCCTGCAGCCAAACCAACGGTGGGCCTGGGCCTAAGGACTCTGCCCACCCATGGCCTGCACACCCTGTCCTACCCTTGACCCAAGTTAACCCCGGGTCGGGAATGAGTGCCTGGCTCTTCGTCTCCACTCTCCGTAGCACTGCCGCCCTCAGTCAGAGCCACAGAGACGCCCCCACCGACCTCCCCTCGCGGGACTCCTCTCTTCTTGGCCAAACCTCTCAGTAGCTTCCGTAGAGCTTTGCACACTGCGTGCGTCTAGGAGGCTCTGCACAAATACTACGGGCAGACTGGATGGCACAGCAGGGGACAGCCACCGTGGGGGAGCTGTGGACAGGGGCAGGAGTGGACAGGGCAGGAGTGGGGTTGACGCTGGGGACTGGGAGGAGGGAGTCAGAGGCTGGAGGGCTGGGCGTCCTAGAAGCAGGAGATGGCGTCTCAAAGGCAGACTGGGGCAGGACCCCAGGAGGCAAGGGGGCTGGGAGGGGCCTGCAAAGGGCATGGGCCGAGGCCTGTGGCCAGACCAAGACACAGGGCAGGGGCAGGGTGAATTTCCTGCTGCCACAAACTAGAAAGCGACTTGATCTCAGCTCTGAGAACAGACGAAAAACACAAGCGGCCGCTGCCAGCACAGCGTCCCCCAATCCTAGCCTCACTCTTCCCCTAAGAGCAGAAGAGAAGAGGAGGAAGAGGAAAGCAGGGTCCGAGAGGGGCTTCCCTTCCCTGCTGCATCCGCCCGCTCCAGGCATGCAGAGGGTTGGACCCCCCAAGGGCGTGCCCTCCAGGTTCCTTGGGGGAAGGAAAGGGGGGAGGCGGTTCTACCCCTTCCGTCCTTGCTGGACTGCTGAAGTCCTGGGACTTCTCACAGCATGCTTTGCAAAGCCTTCCTCTCCCAGCTTCCTTTGATGGCCCTTTCTGGGTGGTCTCTGGTCCCCCTCCTACCCCTCAGGTCCAGGATGTTAAGTTTTCTGCCGCTCACCCACGGAGGAAACCAAGCTGAGTATCAACTGGGAGCTGAACCGTCTGCAGGCTCCTCACGAGCCTGAACCTTCAACAGCGATGGAGCAGCTGGCGCCAGGAGGGCTTGGTTCCAGGGCAGCGGTTCTCAGCTTGGGGGATTTTGCTGCTCAGGGGACATTAGGTACTGTCTGGAGACATTTTTGTTTGTCACAACTAGCAGGGAGGTGCCCCTGGCATCTGCAGATGCAGGCCAGGGATGCTGTTCAATATCCTACCATACCCAGGACAGCCCCACAGCAAAGAATGATGGGGCACCAATGCCGGCGAGCCCAAAGGGAGAAACCCTCCTCTAAAATATGGCACCAGGCAAAGTGCAGTGGCTCATGCTTGTAATCACAGCACTTTGGGAGGCTGAAGTAAGTGGATCACTTGAGGTCAGGAGTTCAAGACCAGCCTGGCCAACATGGTGAAACCCCATCTCTACTAAAAATACAAAAATTAGCCAGGTGTGGTGGTGGGTGCCTGCAATACCCGCTACTTGGGAGGCTGAGGCAGGAGAATCGCTTGAACCTGGGAGGTAGAGGTTGCATAGTCGAGACAGCACACAGCACTCTAGCCTGGGCAAGAGGGAAACTCCATCTCAAAAAAAAAAAAAATTTAAAATAAAAAAATTAAAAGACGGCACCAAAGCAAAGGCTTTCACACCCACCACCTCTTGTTCTCTGGGCTTTTTGTTTACAAAATCCCACTGAAGGGGGATTCAGAAAAATAAACCGTAAGGCTGGAGTTAGCAGCCAGCTGGGAGTTACAGAAAAGACCAAAGCTGAGCTCTCACGCCACCGGGGTAAAATCGCCTCAGCCTGATACTTAATCCCTCCCTCTCGCTTTCCACCTGGGCTCCGGAGTTACCAGTGATCAGCGGTGACGTAGAGACTTTCCAAGGGGCCTAGAAGCTTGTTGTGGCCTAACCCCAGGTGCTGCAGGCTGGCGGGCGGGTGGGCGCACAGACACTCCATGCTGCTGATCTCATTGCCGTAGAGCTCCAGCACCTGGGAGACCACACGGAAGGCCCGGGACGATAGGGCGCCAAGTCAGCGCTGAGGATCAGGCCCCTCCCCTCCGTCCCGCAGAATTTAGTAGAGGAATCACAGATTACTCACACCCGGCCTCCCTGGCGCCACCCGGCCTCCCTTTAAAAAACCCAGGAAGAAAAGATTCCTGCAGCAGGTCTCTGGAAGTTTCTTTGCCTTTTGTGAAAGACCCTTCAACATCTGGAATGGGGGGTGATGTTGGATTGGCAGTGGGGATCTGCATAACATCTGGCACCTTCTCAACCCATAGGAATGTGTCCCTGGGAGGCCCAAAGGGCCCCTTGATGGATAAGGCAAAAATCCAAAGCTAACCTTCCTTGCTTGTAGTTCTCATCCACGGCCTCACACACCTTTTTTGTTGTTGTTGTTTGCTTGCTGGTTTGGGCTTTTTAAATTTTTATTTATTGTTTATTTATTATTATTTTGAGGTGGAGTCTTGCTCTGTCGCCCAGGCTGGAGTGCGGTGGCACAATCTTGGCTCACTGCGACCTCCGCCTCCTGGGTTCAAGCGATTCTCCTGCCTCAGCCTCGAAGAGTAGCTGGTATTACAGGCACCAGCCACCACGCCCAGCTAATTTTTGTATTTTTGTAGAGACGGGATATTCCCATGTTGCCCAGGCTGGTTTCAAATTTCTGAGAACAGGCAATCTGACCACTTCAGCCTCCCAAAGTGCTGGGATTACAGGCGTGAGCCACCGCACCTGGCCTGTGCCACATTTTTTGTTTGTTTATCTGTTCATCTGTTTATAGACACTTGAGTTCTGTCCACCCTTCTGCTATTGTGAGTAAAGCAGCTCTGAACTCTGGAGTACAAGAATCTGGCTAAGTCCCTGTCTTACAGTTCCCTCATGGATACACCTAGGAATGGAAGCACTGGGTCATACGGTAATTCTATGTTAAACTTCTAGGAAAGTGCCCTACATTTTAAAAGCCTGGAGCTGGGCCCTACCCTCCACCCACACTGGCCACATCTATGTGGGGTAGGGTAGAGCAAGGCCTCTGGGCTGCGGTGGCCCAAATACTCCAAACAGACCAGGGCTCCTTCACCTTGAGTGTGGGGGGCAGATTGGTGGCATCCACCTCCTTGATTCGATTGGCGCTCAGTACCAACTCCTCCAGCTTTAGAAATTTCAGGAGGTCTTTATCCACCAGGGTGACCTGGAAGAGGGGAGAGGAAGTTGAGGGCTATAGCAGGCAAGGGAGCACAGGCACAGAACCCATGTCCACATTAGGAAGACAGCGGCTCCTCCATCAGTTACCTCCCCTCCCTCCCCACCCCCTGCTTCCCTGGAAGCCGTTCCCGCACTGCATTGTTCTGCCAAGATCCAAGAGCCTCTCCCAACCTCCATCCTTCTCTGACCACAGGCGGTGCGTGATTTCCAGGCCAATGACCTGTGTCCTTTGTTGGACCATAAGCCACCTGTGAGGGCAGGAACCTCTCTCCTTTCTGTCTGCCCCAGAGCCACAGTGAACTCTGGGCACTGCAGTCAGTCAAGGTGTCCAGGAATCACCCAGAGCAGGGTCTGACTAGAAGCTGCAGTGACCCATCCATGACTCCTCAGTTCCTGTGGCCTCAAAGACATCGGGACCCTTTCTAGCGGGGCCTCCCTTCTCCAGGGTCACCAACTGTGCCAGTCTGCCAAGGACGGAAGGGGTTCGTTCCCAGGACACGAAACCTTCTGCACTGAAACTGAAAGTCCCTGGCAAACTGCTACCAGTCACCCTATTTGTCCCCCAGTGCCGTGTCACTTCCCAGTGGCTCTGGAAAAAGAAAGCCAAGCCTGGGGAAGGCTGAGACCAAGTTTCCAGGCAATGTTTGGGCTGGCTTGCTGACTTTATTTATTCATTGAGACAGAGTCTCACTCTTGCTTGCTTGCTTGCTTGAGACAGGGTCTCATTCTGTCACCCAGGCTGGAGTGCAGCGGTGTGATCATGATCACTGCAGCCTCTACCTCCCCAGCTCAAGTGATTCTCCTGCCTCAGCCTCCGAGTAGCTGGGGTTACAGGCGTGCACCACTATACCTGGCTAAATTTTAAAATTTTATAGAGATGGGATCCCACTATGTTACCCAGGCTGGGTCTCTAACACCTAGACTCAAACGATCCTCCTGCCTCAGCCTCCCAAAGTGCTGAGATTACAAGCACCAGAGAGCCACCTTGCCGAGCCTGGGCTCTGTTACTGATACAAACAAAAAATGCTTTTTGGTGACAAATTAAAATAGTTGGAACTACACCAACCATCCTCCACCCTGACTTCCATGGTTTAAATGAAGTAAAACTAACACAGACCGTTTGGAAAACCTTTACTAGAACCCAGGAGAGTCCACTGCAGAACTCAGCTGTGGAAGATGTGCCATGATGGCCTCCAGGGGTAAAGGAAGAAGAAACGCGAGGCTGACCGAGTAGCTGGCCCTGCCTGGCACACAAGCCAGGGAGATGAAGCAGAGGGCAGGCTGGCCTTGGCTTCAGCCCCCAGGGCAGGATCCCTGAGGCACTGTGGGGAAGGGTCCCCTCCCCCCAACCTCCCTTAGGGAAGCGGCCACCCTAGCATCACCCCCCTACGTGCCCAGCACTCACCTCCTTGTCTACCACCCGCAGGGACCGGAAGTAGGAGTAGAAGAAGGTGTCTGTGATCATCAGCGGGTTCCGGATGGCCAGTTCTCTCAGGAAACTGTCTTCAGCATTCGAGTCGTTCAGCAGAGCCCAGGGGGAGTGGGGGCTGCGGACCAGTCCCAGCAGGGCCTCCACCGTCTCCTCCCCGGGGCTGACCACATCCTCCTCTTTGGGGACCAGCTCTCTCCATGTTCGCCAAGTTTGAGGAAGAAAGCGCGACTTATTCTGCAGTGGCAGAGGTGGGGATTTCTCTAGGTGTGACACAGCCCCCTTAAGGACACCAAATGCTCAAAACAGAACAGATCATAAAACTGGATGATTAGGGATCAAGTTTAGAAATCTAGAGAGTGGGCCGGGCACGGTGGCTCACGCCTGTAATCCCAGCACTTTGGGAGGATGAGCCAGGCGGATCATGAGGTCAGGAGATCGAGACCATCCTGGCTAACACGGTGAAACCCCGTCTCTACTAAAAATACAAAAAATGAGCCAGGCGTGGTGGCGTGTGCCTGTAGTCCCAGCTACTCGGGAGGCTGAGGCAGGAGAATCGTTTGAACCCGGGAGGTGAAGGTTGCAGTGAGCCGAGATCACACCACTGCACTCCAGGCTGGGTGGACAGAGTGAGACTCCATCTCAAAAAAAAAAAGAGAAAAAAGAAATTTAGACAGTAATCAATAATTTTGATGGATTATTAGCCATGGATATAACTACAGATGAGGTGAGATACAACATAATTAAAAGATCCCATTCCTTTTAAAAAGGCGGGCGGATCACTTGAGGTCAGGAGTTTGAGACTAGCCTGGGCAACATGGTGAAACTCTGTCTCTACTAAAAATACAATAATTAGCTGGGCATGGTGGCAGCTGCCTGTAATCTCCGTTACTCAGGAGGCGGAGGTTACAGTAAATCGAGATCGCGTCACTAAGCTCCAGCCTGGGCAATAGGCCTTCCTGGGCTACACCTGGGCTCCCCTCGTGGTTGAAGCCACGGAAGGGAAGGGTCTAGGACTCTGGAGACAGGTGGGATGCAGGGGTAACCCCTTCTCCTGGACCCAAGGTCACAGGCTTCAGGCTCAGAGCCACGTCTCACACTGCCTCAGGCTCTCATTAAATGCTCGGAGGCTGGGAAAAGTTGTGGCACTTTGCCCAAAACAAAAGCTTTTCACCCCAAAGGAACCTGCCCACTGGAAATCTGGGGTGTTGGCATCGAGTCAGGGAGAGGCCCTGGCCCAGGTCAGCTGAGGACGGGCCCCGCTCTCCTCCCCCCCGGCAGTGCCCACGGCCCGGTCCCCACCTTCACCCTCGAGCCCCACCCACCCCCACGTTGGCGGCCCCCAGAATGCGCAGATCCGAGGCCTCAGGGACCAGCCTGCCCCGCTCGCCCGGGCCCCGTGCCTCCCCGCAGCCGGTCCAGGCCCCCAGAGTCCCAGCCCCGGCGCCCGCACCCAGCTGCCGGCGCCGCACGGGAACTCGCGCAGACACAGCTTCCGCAAGTGCTCGCGCACGGCCGCGCTCACGGTCCCGGTCCCGGGCCGCTGAGTGCCAGGCCAGGCCTCAGACTCGGACTCAGACTTGTAAGACGCCTCCATGGCGGGGCTGCGTTGCCAGGCAACCGCCAGGACGCGTGCGCGGGGGCCGGGGCCTCTCCAAGCGCGCTCACCTGCCCCGAGGAAAAAGCCCCCCATCCGGATCACAGACAACTCGGCCCCAACCACCTGGGTTTTCTCTTCTGCCCTCATCTACAAAAATGGGATAACAGCTGGTGGTTCTAAGTGCAGCAGCTCCCGCAGGCAGTGAGCGCCGTAGCTGACCTGTTTCTTACCTCCTGTCAAGCACTCCCCACGGAAAGTCATCCTATACCCATCTGACAGCTGGAGAAAGGATAAGAGGACCCAAGGTCAAACCTCTCGACTCCAGCCAGCCAGTGGGTTCCAGGGTGGGTCTCTCTAAGCCTGGAGTCAGGGGTTTCATACTGTCTGCCTGTATAACTGTTAAAGCACCCAGTCCTCATTTTATGTTTTTAACTTTTTATTTATTTTATTTCATTGAGACAGAGTCTCACTCTGTCGCCCAGGCTGGAGTCCAGTGGCGAGATCTCGGCTCACTGCAATCTCAGTGTCCCGGGTTCCAGCGATTTTCCCGCCTCAGCCTCCCTAGTAGCTGGGATTACAGGCGCGCATGACCACTTCCGACTTTTTTATTTTTTAGACCGAGTTTCACTCTTGTTTTCCAGGCTGGAATGCAATGGCACGATCTCGGCTCACTGCAACCTCCGCCTCCCAGATTCAACTGATTCTCCTGCCTCAGCCTCCCGAGTAGCTGGGATTATAGGCCCCTGCCACAACGCCCCGCTAATGTTTTGTATTTTTAGTACAGACAGGATTTCACCATGTTTGCCAGGCTAGTCTCGAACTCCTGACCTCAGGTGATCCACCGCCTCGGCCTCCCAATGTGCTGGGATTACAGACGTGAGCCACTGTGCCCGGTCTAACTTTTTGTATTTTAGTAAAGATGGAGTTTCACCATGTTGCCCAGGTTGGTCTCAAACTCCTGGGCTCAGGCAATCCACTGGCCTCAGCCTCCCAAAGTGTTGGGATTACAGGTGTGAACCACCACGCCCAGCCATGAAGCTTCTTTTATAAGGACATTAATTCCATTCCTGAGGAGCCCCCACACTTAATCACTTCCCAAAGGGCCCCACCTCTTAATACTATCACACTGGGCATCAGGTTCTGACAAATGAATTTCGGAAGAACACATTAACATCTCTCATTCTTTTTAACTATACGATATTGGGACAACTTTACTGTTATTAGAAAAATTAGGCTGGGTGGCTGGGAGCGGTGGCTTACCCTGTAATCCCAGCACTTTGGGAGGCCGAGGTGGGTAGATCACGAGGTTAGCAGATCAAGACCATCCTGGCTAACACGGTGAAACCCCATCTCTACTAAAAATATAAAAAATTATCTGGGCGTGCTGGCAGGCGCCTGTAGTCCCAGCTACTCCTGGGAGGCTGAGGCAGGAGAATGGCATGAGCCCGGGAGGTGGAGCTTGCAGTGAGTGGAGATCGTGCTACTGCACTCCAGCCTGGGCGACAGAGCGAGACTCTGTCTCAAAAAAGAAAAAAAAAGAAAAATTAGGTTGGGCATGGTGGCTCATCCCTGTAAACCTAGCACTTTGGGAGGCTGAGGTGGGTGGATCACCTGAGGTCAGGAGTTCGAGACCAGCCTGGCAAACATGGTGAAATCCCGTCTCTACTAAAAATACAAAATTTAGCCAGGCATGGTGGCATGTGCCTATAAACCCAGCTACTTGGGAGGCCGAGGCAGGAGAATTGCTTGAACTCATGAGGCGGAGGTTGTAGTGAGCCAAGATCATGTCACTGCATTCCAGCCTGGGCAACAGAGCAAGACTGTCTCAAAAAAAAAAAAAAAAAATATCCAAAACAGGGAGTTAAGGCAAAAAGATGACCATGTGTCCTTTCGAAAAAGAAAATATCCTTTTTTTTGGGGGGGGGACAGGGTCTCACTTTGTTACCCAGGCTACAGTGCAGTAGCGTGATCACAGGTCCCTGAAGCCTGGACCTCTTGAGCTGAAGTGGTCCTCCCACCTCAGCCTCCTGAGTAGCTGTGACTACAGGCATGCATCACAACGCCTGGCTGTTTTTGTATTTGTAGTAAAGACAGGGTTTCACCATGTTGCCCAGGCTGGTCTCGAACTTTTGACCTCAAGTGATCCACCCACCTCAGCCTCCCAAAGTGCTGAGATCACAGGCGTGAGCCACCATGCCTGGCTCTCAAAGAATAAAATAAATATCTTTGAGTCCATAGTGATATAAATAAATCAAGGAGATGAATCACAGACATGGCTCCTGCGATTTTAATGGAGCAACAGATGGACAATGTGCAGTGAAGGAAGAGAAGACTGAGAGGGGAAATCAAGCATCCTGTTTGGAACAAGTTAAGGTCCAGATGCCAATGGGCATCTACTCTGTCAAATCAGCCATTGGTTAGGAGTAAGAGCTCAGGAATGAGGTCAGGTCTGGGCGGACCACAGAACCCAAGATGCACAGAATGGGCCCAGCCAGGAAGTCCTTCCACCCTTCATCCCAAGTCCCCCTGCAGCCACCACTGTCTCTTATCTCTTCCTTCTCATCCAAGCTTCTTGACACAGTGATCTATGCTCACTTTTTCTTTTTTTTTTTTTTGAGACGGAGTCTTGCTCTGTCGCCCAGGCTGGAATGTAGTGGTGCAATCTTGACTCACTGCAACCTCCACCTCCTGGGTTCAAGCGATTCTCCTACCTCAGCCTCCCGAGTAGCTGGGATTACAGGCGCCCCGCCACCATGCCCAGCTAATTTTTGTATTTTTAGTAGAACGGGGTTTCACCATGTTTGCCAGGCTGATCTTGAACTCCTGACCTCAGGTGTTCCACCTGACTCAGCCTCCCAAAGTGCTGGGATGACAGGTGTGAGCCACCATGCCTGGCCTATGCTCACTTTTTCCTCACTTCCCAAACCACCACGATATAACTGCCACACCAACAATTTATTCAAACTCTCCCAGCAAAATTTCTGTGACCTCATGTTGCCCAATCTAGTGAATCTCCGCAGCCTTTATCTTATTTGACCTCTTCGTGGCTTTTGATGATGCCAACCATTTCCTCCTTCTTGAAAAACTACTTTTCATCTTATTCCATGACAGCATGTGTTTCTGGTTACTTTTCTTTCTCTCTTTTTTTTTTTTTTTTTTTTCTTTTTTTTTTGAGATGGAGTCTCACTCTGTCACCGAGCTGGAGTTCAGTGGCGCGATCTCAGCTCACTGCAACCTCCGCCTTCTGGGTTCAAGCAATTCTCCTGCCACAGCCTCCCAAGTAGCTGGGACTACAGGCACATACCACCACACCTGGCTAATTTTTTGTGTTTTTAGTAGAGATGGGGTTTCACCATGTTGGCCAGGATGGTCTCGACCTTCTGACCTCGTGATCCGCCTGCCTTGGCCTCCCAAAGTGCTGGGATTACAGGTGTGAGCCACCGCGCCCAGCCTTCTTTTTCTCTTGAGAGTGCCTTCTCCATGTTCTAGATTAAATCATCTTCTCCTTGTCCTGTTAATGGAGGCATGTCCCAGGGCTCCATGCTTGACTTCCACACCTCACACTGCTCGTCTCTTACTGGCTTATAGTTTTATCTGCCAAAATACCTTGATGGCACCCACATTTACGTCTGTAGTTCCCTCCTTCACGCTCCAGATGCACACGTCCGATGGCCTGCTGTATGTCTTCAGCTGAGCATCCATAACGCTTCCCATTCACTATGTCAAAAGCTGAATCAGGCCGGGTGTGTGGCTCGCACCTATAGTCCCAGCACTTTGGGAGGCCAAGGTGGGTGGATTGCTTGAGCCCCGGAGTTCAAGACCAGCCTAGGCAACAGAGCAAGATCTTAATTCTACAAAAAGTTAAAATTCAAAAGTTAGCCAGGCATGGTGGTGTGCTGTGTGCCTGTAGCCCCAGCTACTCAGGAGGCTGAGGCAGAAGGATCTCTTGAGCCTAGGAGTTTGAGGCTGCAGTGAGCTGTAATCACACCACTGCACTCTAGCCTAGGTGACAGAGTGAGACCTTGCCTCTTAAAGAAAACAAAACAAAACAAAACAAAACCAGCCAACCAACAAGCAAAGAGCTAGAATTCATCACCTCACCCAAGCCCCAAAGGCCTTAGGCCTGTAATCCTCTCAGTTTGTACCAGTGTCATTCTTCCAGCTGCCCAAACCAAAAACCTAGAAGTTGTCCTCAACTCTTTGCTCTCCACTATCCCCATATCCAATCAAACACCACTTCTGGCCTGGCGCCATGGCTCATGCCTGTAATCCCAGCACCTTGGGAGGCCAAGGCAGGTGAATCACAAGGTCAGGAGTTCAAGACCAGCCTGGCCAACATGGCGAAACCCCATCTCTACTAAAAATACAAAAAAAAAAAAAAAAAAGGCCAAGTGTGGTGGCTCACACCTGTAATCCCAGCTACTCAGGAGGCTGAGGCAGGAGACTCGCTTGAACCCAGGAGGTAGAGGTTGTGGTGAGCTGAGAGCTGAGATCGTGCCACTGCACTCCAGCCCAGGTGACAGAGCGAGATGCTGTCTCAAAAACAAAACAAAACAAAACACAACAACAAAAAAGTCACCTCGTATGTATTTTCCCTCCTAAACATTTCTACAATCCATCCACACCTCTTCATCTCCACTGTCACTATTACCCTGTTCTCACGCCCACCTTTGTGCATGCTGATTTTGAGGTATCAGTGGGACATTGAGGTGGACATTTAGGTCTGGAGTGTGAAGGAGACAGACACTAAAGTATGAGGAATCCAGATCACGGGTGGAGTCCATGGAGCTGGGGAGGGGGCAAAACGGATCAGGATGAAGTTGTTTTAGGAGAGGAACAAGAGGTTGTCAGGAAAGTGGAAGTGGCTGGCAATGTTTCATGCTATAGATGGGTTATGTAAAATGAAGGCTGAAACCCCGGGAAGGCTGACAACATGTGGTCTCTGGGTACTGTATTAGTTCTCTATTGCTGCCATAACAAATATCACAAACAGCAGTTTAAAACCACAAATGCAGCCAGGCGTGGTGGCTCCCTCCTGTAATCCTAGCACTTTGGGAGGCCAAGGTGGGTGGATCACTTGAGGTCAGGAGTTCAAGACCAGCCTGGCCAACATGGTAAAACCCCATCTCTACAAAAAATACAAAAATTAGCCAGGCATGGTGGCACGCATCTGTAATCCCAGTTACTTGGGAGATTGAGACAAGAGAATTGCTTGAACCCAGGAGGCAGAGGTTGCAGTGAGCCAAGATCATGCCACTGCACTCCATCCTGGGCAACAGAGCCATACTCCATCTCAAAATAATAAATAAATAAATAAAACCACACATGTGGCCAGGTGCAGTGGCTCGTGCCTATGATCCCAGCACTTTGGGAAGGTGAGGTGGGATTGCCTGAGCCCAGGAGTTCAACACCAGCCTGGGCAACATGGTGAGACCCCATCGCTACAAAAAATACAAAAATTAGCCAGGCATGGTGGTGGAGGCCTATAGTCCCAGCTACTTGGGAGGCTAGGGTAAGAGGGCTACTTGAGTCTGGGAGGTCAAGGCTGCAGTGAGCTGTGATCATACCACTGCACTCCAGCCTGGATGAGAGAGCAAGATCCTGTCTATTAAACACACGCGCACACACACACACACACACATTTTCTTTCTCATAGCATCTGTAGGTCAAAGTCTAGCATGCCATGGATAGATTATTTGCTCAGGAACTCACTGAACTAAAATAAAGGTGCTGGCTGGCTAGGGTTCTCATTTAGGTCTCAGCATCCACTTCCAAGCTCAGTGGTTATTGACCAAATTATTTCCTTCTCGTGCTTTCCACGCTGCCCCCACCATCTTCAAGCCAGCAACAGCAGGTGAGCTCTTCTCTTGCTCGGAATCCCTCTGACCTCCTCTTCTGCTTGATGGGCTTGTGGGATTGTGTTGGGGCGGCCCAGGGAACCCAGGAAAATCTATTTTAGGTAAACTGAATAGTAACCATGACCATACCTACAAAATCCCTTTTGCCATGCAATGCAACATAATTATGGCAGTAAACACCTGCGGATGAAGGTCATGCCTACCATGGACTCTGCTAGAGGATTTTGATTAAATTAGTGGGGTGGTGAAAGCCATATTGTGGTGGTTTGGGAAGTAAAGAAAAAGTCAGTGGTGGCTGGCGGCAGGGGGACTTGGGAGGATGGGTGGGAGGGCTTCCTGGTGTGTCCCCTCTGTGCATCTTGGGTTCTATGGGCCGCCCAGACTGACCTCATCCCAACATGGTGAAGCTCCATCTCTACTAAAAATACAAGAATTAGCCAGGCATGGTGGTGCATGCCTGTAATCCCAGCTACTCAGGAAGCTGAGGCACGAGAATCGCTTGAACATGGGAGGTGGAGGTTGCAGTAAGCTGAGATTGAGCCACTTCACTCCTGCCTGGGTGACAAAGTGAGACTCTGTCTCAAAAAGAAAAAAAAAAATGCTACTACTAATAATAAATAAAGTGCCTCAGGGCCAGGCATGGTGACTCATGCCTGTAATCCCAGCACTTTGGGAAGCCAAGGTGGGAGGATGGCCTTGAGACCTCTCCAAAAAAAACAAAAGACAAAACAATTAAGAAAAGAAAAAAATAAAGTGCATCCGATCCTTTGTTTCCCTACTGAAAGCGGTCCAGCACTGCCTCGTCACATGTGGAATAAACCCAGGCTCTTTTTCCCAGCCTCAGGCCTCTGTGATGGGGCCACAGCCCGCCTCCCCACCACCCTCCTGTCCTCTCTCGTCACCGAGGCTGCCATGACCCTCTTCCCGTTCTAGGAACAGCATCGAGCTCATTTTCGCCTGAGGACTTTGCACTCCTGTCCTGTCGCCTTGGAACACTCTTCTCCCAGGTCTTCGCAGGACCGGCTCCTTCTTGTCTTTCAGTCTCTGCTTCAATGTTGTCACCTCTCAGAGAGACTTTTGCTGATCACCTGACTAAAAGTATCCCGCCCGTCACTCTCCAACTGTAGCAGTGCCTTCTAGCTTATTTATGAATGTTGTTGCTATTGTCTGCCACGGCCCACTGCAATGCCGGGCCCACAAGGGCGGGGACCCTGTCTAACTTCTTCGCCACTATTCCCAATACCCTAGAAAAGGGCCTGATCAAAGCTGGCACTAAAATATGAATAAGGAGGCCGGGTGCAGTCGCTCATGCCTGTAATCTCAGCACTTTTGGAGGCCAAGGTGGCAGGATGAGCCCAGAAGTTTGAGACCAGCCTGGGCAACATGGTGAAACCCTGTCTCTACGAAAAAATTTTAAAACTTAGCCGGGCGGGCTGGGCGCGGTGGCTCACGCCTGTAATCCCACCACTTTGGGAGGCCGAGGTGTGCGGATCACCTGAGGTCGGGAGTTCAAGACCAGCCTGGCGAACATGGTGAAACACCATCTCTACTAAAAATACAAAAATTAGCTGGGTATGGTGGCACATGCCTGTAGTCTCAGCTACTTGGGAGGCTGAGACTGAGGCATGAGAATTTCTTGAGCCCGGGATGCGGAGGTTGCAATGATCAGGCCACTGCACTCCAGCCTGAGTGACAGAGCAAGACTCCATCTCAAAAAAAAAAAAAAAAAAAAAAAAAAAGATATGAACAAGGATTTCAAGCAATAACTCTGGAGCACAGCCTCTGGTTCTGGGCCCTGAGATTGCAGAGGCACGATGGAGAGTCCAGTGATGTCCAAGGATACACGGAGTTGAGATGAAGCCTTCGACCCACCACACTCACAGCAGTTACGGGGCCGTCCCTGCACACCAGCGTGGGCATATACTGCAGAAATTTCCAGAGATACCGCATTCCGCACATCTCACGCCAGATTCGCATTTCCTCCCCAGAAATTCCCTGTGGGCGCTGGCCTTGAACTCCTGGAAGTCACCTGCTCCTTGGTGGTACGGTTGTGTCTGTCAACCCTGGGCTTCGAAAGTTTGTCTAGTCAAATCAACAGGTTCCTTCCACGAAGAAAGGCAAAGATGCATGCATGTGTCTTTTTGTGAAGTATGTGTGTGTCTGAGTCAGGCATCTGCCCACCTTGAGGGTAACCTCAGCATTTCCTTTCAGCCCTTTCACTCAGCCGTGGCCAGCAGAACTTTGTGTGTTTTCTGGAGAAAAGCTGAGTAAATGGTTTTGCCATGGGCGGGACGCTGACTGCTCTTCCTCCTCACCCTGGCCCTTTATATATCTCCAGGCAGCCATGGCGAACACATCTGGCTCCAGAAGCCCCCACCGAAGCTGGCCTTGCTCTCTCTCGCCATGGCCTCTCACTCAGGTATTGCTCGCTGGTCCTGGTGCTTCCGGAGTCTTGGGCATCATCTTATCTCACCAGGAAGATTCTGGAAGCACTGCCCCCAGGGTTGGCTCAGCACAGCTGCAGGGGGAGCCGGGGTGGACAGGGGTGTGTGATGCATGCGTTCACGGCATCGTTCTCTCTCCAGGCCCCGCGACGTCCGTGCTGTTTCTGCTCTGCTGCCTGGGAGGCTGGCTGACCTCCCACACGTTGCCCGTCCATTTCCTACAACCAAGTGATATACAGAAAATAGTCGAGGAATTACAGTCCCTTTCGAAGATGCTTTTGAAAGATGTGAGTGCCCTAGAGATTTCTTTTCTAAACGATTTCTTTAAAATGCCTTCCATTGCCCTCCGAAGAGGTTCATCTCTCCAGACCTGAAGCCAGGGCTGTGGCTATGCCAAGAAGGGATGGGGGCAACTAGACAGGAGAAGATGGCTTTTTTTTTTTTTTTTTTTTGAGATAGAGTCTCACTCTGTCACCCAGGCTGGAGGGCAGTGGCGCGATCTTGGCTCACTGCAAACTCTGCTTCATGGGTTCAAGCGATTCTCCTGCGTCAGCTTCCCGAGTAGCTGGGAGTACAGGCACATGTCACCACACCTGGCTAATTTTCATATTTTTAGTAGAGACAGAATTTCTCCATGTTGGCCAGGCTGGTCTCGAACTCCTGACCTCAAGTGATCCGTTTGCCTCGGCCTCCCAAAGTGCTGGGATTACAGGCGTGAGCCACTGTGCCCAGCCAAGATAGCTTTGATCAAACAAACAAATACCCAAACTTGGAAGCAATTCATGAAATTGGCATTACCCTTCTCATCTGCCTTGGCATTTAGACTTTAGCCTTGGCTTTTATAAAAGGCAGAGGTTGTTACCAACCAAAGATGACTGGGCAGTTCAGGTTGATGAGGTGCTGCTGGCAATTTGGTCTGACTCAAAAACGGTTAGTCCTTAGAAAGAGGGCAGGGAGGGAGTGGTCTAGACTCCTTGGTTTGTTTGGGAAAACTCTCCCCTGTATCTTGGATGCCTTTCTGGACAAGCCTAACACTATCCTCTCTAAGTGGGGCGTACGTGGCTTTAACACAGAGTACAAAGGGCGGAAGTCCATGGAAGGCCAGATGTGCTACAGTTTCCACCACCCTGAGCACGTGAGAGTGGGTTCTGGAAGGCTGGGGAGGCCTCAGCTGGATGGGTCAGTGGTTCTGAGCACAGGCTTCAGGACTGCAGCCACCTAAGCTCTAGTTTCATCTGGAAATGGGGTTACTGATAGCACAGCCTCATAGGGTTGTGACATTGATCAGATAAATATATCCACCAGGCGGGTTGTGGAGGAAGCATGCAAACATTCACTGTCAGGACTTGCAGCTGTTATTGCAAACCCAACACTCACCATTTCTCCTCATTCCACAGGTGAAGGAAGACAAGGGGGTGCTCGTGTCCCAGAATTACACGCTGCCGTGTCTCACCCCTGACGCCCAGCCGCCAAACATCATCCACAGCCCAGCCATCCGGGCATATCTCAAGACAATCAGAGAGTTAGACAACAAATCTGTTATTGATGAGATCATAGAGCACCTCGACAAACTCATATTTCAAGATGCACCAGAAACAAACATTTCTGTGCCAACAGACACCCATGAATGTAAACGCTTCATCCTGACTATTTCTCAACAGTTTTCAGAGTGCATGGACCTTGCATTAAAATCGTTGACTTCTGGAGCCCAGCAGGCCACCACTTAAGGCCATCTCTTCCTTTTGGAATGGCAGGAACTTAAGGAGCCTTAAAAAGATGACTGACAGCTAAGTGTGGGAACTCTGCCGTGATTCCTTAAGTACATTTTTCCAGTGAATAATCTCAGTGACCCCTCAGATGGGCTAGTCCTGGGAGGACTGAGATGTAAATTTGTGAATTACCTTGAAAAACATTAGGTTATTGTTATTAGTCTTGGTATTTATGGAATGTTTTTCTTCAGGAGGCTTAAATCTTACTTATGATACCTTTGTGAGGGCAGGAGGTGGCAGCTATGTTAATTTATTGATATTTATTGTACTAAAAGTTGTTAATGCTCCCTGCGGGAGCCCTTGGAATCTATTTAATAAATTATATTGAATTTTTCTCATAATCTGTGATGCGTTTTGTGAGGGGCTTGACATTGGCAAATGGGACTCCAAGCTGGGTAGCGTTGTGGCAGAGGGTGGATGGACATGCTCTAGAAAGAGGTATCACTTTACCACTGTCATTTCTTCCCACTGGACAGGCTCAATAAAAAATAATGACCCTGAGCTGGGCACTGTGGCTCACACCTGTAATCCCAGCACTTTGGGAGATAAAGGCAGGAGGATCACTTGAGCCCAGGAGTTCAAGACCAGCCTGGGCAACATAGTGAGACCCCATCTCTATTTCAAAAAAGAAAGAGAAAAAAACTAATGACTTTGGCGGGGCATGGTGGCTAGTTTCGTCTGGAAATGGCAATGGTGATGGCCACAGCCTCATAGAGTTGTAACGCAGATCAGATATCCCAGCACTTTGGGAAGCTAAGGCTGGAGGACTGCTTGAGGCCAGAGTTTCAGACCAGCCTGGGCAACATAGCAAGATCCCATCTCTAAAAAAACCAAACCAAAACAAAACAAAAAAACCAGCGTGGTGGTGTGCTACTTGGGAGGCTGAGGTGGGAGGATTGCTTGAGCCCAGGAGTTTGAGGCTGCAGTGAGCTAGGACAGCACCACTCACTCCAGAGACAAAGCAAGATCCCAGGAGCAATAAATACTCATTGAGCATTTTCTCTATGCCAGGTCATGTTAAGTACCATCCTCTTTTCATAGGTAGGGAAACTGAGGCAGGAAGTCAGTCACTTGCTCAAGGCCACACAGCTATTAAGGAGTGGAACCCAGATTCCAGCCTGAGCTTCTCTGCCTTACCCAGCCTTTGACCCTCCCTGGGCAGTGGCTGGGTCTCACAGGCCCTCGATGCCAGGTGCAGCATGCAGCAATCTTACAGTGTCCTCTGCACAACTCTCCACTGGGTTTTCAGGGCCTAGGGGATTTCTTCATAGCCAGGTCCAAAGATTTTGTCATTTGAATCATCGTTAAGTCCACAACTGTTAAGGCTTCTTAGAGATCACCCAGACTCAAAGCCTGGTCTCTGGGCCAGCAGCAGCAGCAACAGCCCGTGGCAACATCTTAGAAATGTCAATCATCGGGTCTCACCCCAGACCTACTGAATCGGAAGGTCTGTGGGTGGAGACAGCAATCTGGGCTTTGTGGAGCCCTCCAGGGGATTCTAACACACCCTAGAGTTTGAGAACCACTAATCTTGAGTCAACCAGCACCTACATCTTCATCTTATCTCTGGGGAAACTGAGGACCAAAGAGGTGTGGTTTGCACAAGTTCACACTCAAGAGGGGATGTGGTTAGGACTCTGAGACATGCACTTCAGTCTTGGACTTCTCATTTTTATTCTCGCAGGTATTTCTACTGTAGTCCCCTAGCAGGCTTTTTTTTTTTTTTTCCTTTAGAGAGTTTCACTCTGTCACCTAGGCTAGAGTGCAGTGGTGCGATCTCGGCTCACTGCAACCTCCGCCTTCCAGGTTCAAGCGATTCTCCTGCCTCAGCCTCCCAAGTAGCTGGGATTACAGGCGCCCGCCACCACGTCTGGCTAATTTTTTGTATTTTTAGTATTTTAGTAGAGACGGGGTTTCACCATGTTAGCCAGGATGGTCTCGATCTCCTGACCTTGTGATCTGCCCGCCTCGGCCTCCCAAAGTGCCAGGATTACAGGTGTGAGCCACTGCGCCCAGCCCCATAGCAGGCATTTAAGCCCCCAGATATCCTAGTCTCCAAGGATGAGGTTTTGGTGATCTTTCCAGAAAATATCCAGTGTGGTGGACTTCTCTCTCTCTTTTTGACTGTCCTACATCAGAACACCTTTACATATATTAGAAAAATTATCGCCGGGCGCGGTGGCTCACGCCTGTAATCCCAGCACTTTGGGAGGCCAAGACGGGCGGATCACGAGGTCAGGAGATGGAGACCATCCTGGCTAACACAGTGAAACCCCGTCTCTACTAAAAAATACAAAAAACTAGCCGGGCGAGGTGGCAGGCGCCTGTAGTCCCAGCTACTCGGGAGGTTGAGGCAGGAGAATGGCGTGAACCCGGGAGGCGGAGCTTGCAGTGAGCCGAGATCACGCCACTGCACTCCAGCCTGGGCGATAGAGCGAGACTCCGTCTCAAAAAAAAAAAGAAAAATTATCTAAAACTGGGAAATAAGGCAAAAAGATGACCATATGTCCTTTCTTTTTTTTTTTTTTTCAGACGGAGTCTCGCTCTGTCGCCCAGGCTGGAGTGCAGTGGCCGGATCTCAGCTCACTGCAAGCTCCGCCTCCCGGGTTCACGCCATTCTCCTGCCTCAGCCTCCCGAGTAGCTGGGACTACAGGCGCCCGCCACCTCGCCCGGCTAGTTTTTTGTATTTTTTTTAGTAGAGACGGGGTTTCACGGTGTCAGCCAGGATGGTCTCGATCTCCTGACCTCGTGATCCGCCCGTCTCGGCCTCCCAAAGTGCTGGGATTACAGGCTTGAGCCACCGCGCCCGGCCAACCATATGTCCTTTCAAAGAATAAGGTAAATACCCACAAGTTCACTGTGATATAAACAAATAGTTGGGCCAGGCGTGGTGGCTCACACCTGTAATTCCAGCACTTTGGGAGGCTGAGTCAGGAGCATCACTTGAGGTCAGGAGTTCAAGACCAGCCTGGGCAACATGGCGAAATCCCATCTCCACAAAAAATACAAAAACGAGCCGAGTGTAGTGGCGCACTCCTGTAATCCCAGCTACTTGGGAGGCTGAGGTATGACTTGCTTGAATCTGGGAGGCAGAGGTTGCAGTGAGCCAAGATGGTGTCACTATACTCCAGCCTGGGCAACAGAGTGAGACCCTGTCTCAAAAAAAAAACCAACAAAAAATAAAGATAAAAATAAATGGTTGATGAGATAAATAAATGAGGGAAAAGGGACAAATGTTCCTTATAGAATTCTAATTAATAAATCATAAATACAGAGGAATGAGGGAAATAGAAAATCATCATTAGAACACCACAGTAATAACGGCCTCAGGCAGGATCCACAGAAGAATGCTGAAGTTAGCAGGTGAAACTTTAAGGAGAAACAGGAAATCTGCACAGCCTCAAAGAATCTCCCTTCAAACCATGGTGGTGGCTTTAACATATGTCCACAAAAATTCGATATTCCTCCCTCCAGGAGGGGGGGGCTTAACTCCCCTCCCCTTGAAGGTGGGTGGGACTTGGTGACTCCCTTCTAAAGAACAGACCACAAGAGGGAATACAGCAAGGTGGCAAGGCGGCAGGGGAGATGCGTCTCAGACATCACCTCTGGCCAGTGAGCCCACGCTTGGATAGCACGCGCCCTTCACGTGACACAATGAGAAGGTACCTCCCTCACTTCTCTGTGATCTTCCAAAATCACCATCCCAGTCCCATCAGGAGAAAACACCTGCCAAGCCCAACCTAGGGTCATTTCACAAAATCCTTGACTGGCACTCTTCAAAAGTGTCAGGGTCATGAAAAACAAGGAAAGGCTAAGAAAATGGTCACAGATTGAAGACTAAGGAGATACAAGCACTAAGCACAATGTGGGAACCTGGACTGACTCTTGGACCAGAAAATAGACATTAGTGAAAAAAATGGAGAAAATTCAGACAGCTGGTAGTTTAGTGATTTATATCCTATGAGTGTTAATCGCTTAGTTTTTATAAACATGCACAGTTATTTAAGAAATTCCCACTTAGGGGAAGCTGGGTGAAGGGTATACGGGAAGTGTCTGTACTGTCTATAACTTTTCTATAAATCTAAAATTACTTAAAACAGGTCAGGTGCTATGGCTCACCCCTGTAATCCCAGTGCTTTAGGAGGCTGAGGTGGGTGGATCACTTGAGTGATCAGCTTGAGACCAGCCTGGGCAACATGGCAAGATTTCAACATGGTGAGAGCCCACCTCTTTTTTTTTTTTTTTTTTTTTGGAGACAGAGTTTTGCCTTTGTTGCCCAGGCTAGAGTGCAATGATGTAATCTCGGCTCATTACAATCTCCACCTCCCAGGTTCAAGCAATTCTCCTGCCTCAGCCTCCCAAGTAGCTGGGATTACAGGCATGCACCACCACATCTGGCTAATTTTTGTATTTTTAGTAGAGATGGGGTTTCACCATGTTGGCCAGGCCAGTCTCAAACTCCTGACCTCAAGTGATCCACCCACCTCAGCCTCCCAAAGTGCTGGGATTATAGGCATGAGCCACCATACCTGGCCTTCCCACCTCTTTTTTTTTTTAATTACTTAAAATATATATATATATATATATATATATTTTTTTTTTTTTTTTTTTTTTTTTTGCCAGGTGCGGTGGCTCATACCTGTAATCCCAGCACTTTGGGAGGCTGAGGCCGGTGGATCACCCGAGGTCAGGAGTTGAGACTAGCCTGGCCAACTTGGTAAAACCTCATCTCTACTAAAAACTACAAAAATTAGCCAGGTGTGGTGGTGCACACCTGTAGTTCCAGCTACTAGGGAGGCAGAGGCAGGAGAATTGCTTGAACCCGGGAGGCAGAGGTTGCAGTGAGTGGAGATTGCACCACGGCACTCCAGCCTGGGCAACACAGTGAGACTCCATTTCAAATTAAAAAAAAAAATTTTTTTTAAATTCAGTTCCTCAGTGTCCACATCTTGAGTGCTCAACAGCTGCACTGGCTAATGGCAACATTATTGGATAGCACAGACACAGAACATCTCCATTACCGCAGGCAGTTCTATTAGATGGCATTGTTCTCAGAGAATGGAACTTTGTTTGACGTATTATGTATTATTCATTAGGTCCCAGGGTCTTTGAACTTAGAGAAAACAGATAAGATGCAAATGATCTCTACCAAGTAGAGAAGATGACTCCAAAGGTTATGGTCGTATTGACTGTAGGGCGTGAACCACTTTCGCATCTAACAGAGCTGTTTGATTCTGGCATTCTTTATCTTCATTGACAACAGACAGACAGACACCAGTATTAGTCTCTCATCTCCTCCTTTGAATCAGCTGCGTTATGCTGATTCCCTCAACACCGAGTTGAATAAAAGCTTGACATATGCCCACTCTGGGGAAGGGTTGTTTGGTGGGCAGCAGGGCCTGCTGTCTGCTGCAGAAGCTGAAATGTGACACTTGTCTTTCCAGCCTCCCTCGTAGCTAGGCTGTGGGCCTGAGACCGCGGCAATGCAATCAGACTTCAAATCAGACGCTGGTGACATGAAGCAGCAGAGATGGTGGCAGGTGCTTCATTTCAGGGAGAGGTGGCAATTGCAACAAGATCCCCTCTCTGGAGGAACAGGGGCTGAGCCCTCAGTGGCCGCCTGGTGCTCCCCACCCTGGGTTCCCCATGAGCAACAGGCTCACAGGGATTCCGCGAACCACCTGGTGTCCTTTAATGAACTCCCATTCTGATTCAATTCGCCAGAAGAGTCATTTAATGCTGTTGGATTGATGGATTGACCTAGGAGCTCCCGTAGATCTCGCGCAGGCTCAGCCTTTCTCCTTCTGTCACTGAAAGCCCGCAGTTCTGGAGATGACTCAGCCATGGGCCGGGGGACTCCGCTGCACTCTTCTCACTAAAACCACTGCATTGCTCTTGCAGAGGAAACCTTTAGAAGTTGCTAATTTCTCCTCACCTTCCAGGTCCTCGGATGAAGAGGCAAACCCACTAAGCAAATGCTCTATTCGTCCTTTGGGTAGAGCATGCAGGCTTCATTCCGGGCTGCAGGGCCAGCTTCACGAGCCTGTGACCTACTCAGTCATGGGGCCCAGAGCTCAGAGGGCCCCGAGCTTGTTTTCACTCTCTGTTCTCATCACTGTCTTGAAATGCTTAGTGATTTCTAAACAAAGTGCACAGCCGGTACCGCTGAGAGGGAGGTGAAATGCAGATTCCCAGGCTCACACCCAGAGGTTCTGATTTAGTCGTTTTGGCTGGGCCCTGGAATCAGTTTTTTTTTTTTTTTTTTTTAAACAGTCTTGCTCTGTCGCCCAGGCTGGAATGCAGTGGCACAATCTCGGCTCACTGCAGCCTCTGGCTCCCGGGTTCAAGCGATTTACCTCCCTCAGCTTCCTGAGTAGCTGGATTACAGGCGTGCGTCACCACGCCCAGCTAATTTTTATATTTTTAGTAGAGATGGAGTTTCACCATGTTAGCCAGGCTAGTCTCGAACCCCAGACCTTATGTGATCCACCCACCTCAGCCTCCCAAAGTGCTGGGATTACAGGCGTGAGCCACTGTGCCCAGCCCGGAATCAGTATTTTAAACAGTTTTTTTAAACATATAATTTATATACTGTAAAGTTAGCCCATTTAAAGTGTATAATTGGGCCAGGCGTGGTGGCTCACACCTGTAATCCTAGCACTTTGGGAGGTTGAGATGGGCAGATCACTTGAGGTCAGGGGTTCATGACCAGCCTGGCCAACATGGTGAAAGCCCATCTCTAATAAAAGTACACAAATTAGCCAGGCGTGGTGGCGTGTGCCTATAATCTCAGCTACTGGAGAAGGTGAGGCAGGTGAATTGCTTGAACCTGGGAGATGGAGGTTGCAGTAAGCTGAGATCATGCCACTGTACTCTAGCCTGGGTGACAGAGTGAGACTCCGTCTCAATAAATACATACATACATACATACATACAGTTTACAATTAGATGTCTTTTGTGCTTGTTTTGGTTTTTTTAATGCAGATAAGGTCTCACTATGTTGCCCAGGTTGGTCTCGAACTCCTGGGCTCATGCCTTCCTCTCACATCACTCCTAAAGTGCTGGGATTACAGGCAAGAGCCACCACACCCAGCCACAATTTGATGTTTTTAAAGATATTCACAGTTGTGCCACATCACCACTGTCTAATTCCAGAACATTTTTATCATCCCCAAAAGAAACTGTACCATGCTGGGTATGGTGGCTCACCTGTAATCCCAGCACTTCGGGAATCCGAGGTGGGAGGATCGCTTGAGCCCAGGAATTCGAGACCAGCCTGGGAAACACAGCAAGACCCCATCTCTGCAAAAAAATAAAGAAACTTCGTGCCCATGGGCAGGCACTTCCCATCCCTTCCTAGCCTCAGCCCCTGGTAACCACTAAGCTACTCCCTGTCTCCATGGGTTTTCCTGTCTGGCCATTTCATATACAAGGAATCAGACAACATGTGGTCTTTTTTGGCTGTTTCTTTCTCTTAGCCTGGTGTCTTCAAGGTTCATCCAGGCAGCAGCCTGTAGCAGCACTCCCATTCATTGTGATCGCTGTTTTTGGCACAAGCCCCTGAGGCCTGATGCAGGGGGTCTACCTGTATGACAACATTTGACTTGATGCCTGTTTTCCCCACAGATTCTCAGAAACAAGAAAAATTTCAAAGGGAGATAGGGAAGGAGATTAGGGGCAGACGTTTGTATGTAAATCAAGATCACCTCCCACAACATATGCAAGAGGAAAAAACCTAATTCATATTTGCCTTTCCCAAACGCAACATGGGACAGAACTGACCGCAGGGGTGAGTGTGATAACTCCTAAATTATCTGGAACGCAACTACCATAAACTCTCAAGTCACTAGAATTTATGTTGATGATAATCTGCCAAAACCTAGAAAGAGGCAAAAAGGACCTCACACCTGTAATCCCAGCACTTTGGAAAGCCGAGGGGGGCGGATCACCTGCTGTCAGGAGTTCAAGACCAGCCTGGCCAACATGGTGAAACCCCGTCTCTACTAAAAATACAAAAATTGGCCAGGCTTAATGGCGGGTGCCTGTAATCCCAGCTACTCAGGAGGCTGAAGCGGGAGAATCGCTTGCATCCGGGAGTGGAGGTTGCAGTGAGCCGAGATCATGCCATTACACTCCAGCCTGGGCGACTGAGCAAAACTCGTCTCAAAACCAAAACCAAAACCAAACAAACAAAAAAACGTCAGGCACAGTGGCTCACTCCTGTAATATCCCAGCACTTTGGAAGGATGAGGTGGGAGGATCACAAAGTCAGGAGTTCAACACCAGCCTGGCTAACATGGTGAAACTCCATCTCTACTAAAAATACAAAAATTAGCCAGGCATGGTGGCAGGCACCTGTAAGCCCAGCGACTCGGGAGACTGAAGCAGGAGAATGGCTTGAGCCTGGGAGGTGGAGGTTGCAGTGAGCCGAGATCGCACCACTGCACTCCAGCCTGGGCGACTGAGCAGGACTCTGTCTCAAAAAAACAAAAATTTAAAAAAGGCCAAGCACGGTGGCTCATGCCTGTAATCCCAGCACTTTGGGAGGCTGAGGTGGGTGGATCACGAGGTTAGGAGGTCAAGACCATCCTGGCCAAGATGGTGAAACCCCATCTCTACTAAAAATACAAAAATTAGCCAGGCATGGTGGCACGTGCCTGTAATTCCAGCTACTCAGGAGGCTAAGGCAGGAGAATGGCTTGAACCAAGGAGTTGGAGGATGCAGTGAGCCGAGATCACGCCACTGCACACCAGCCTGGGGACAGAGTGAGACTCCGTAAAAAAAAAAAAAAAAAAAGGAAGAAAGAGGCAAAAAGACACCAACTTCCAGGTGTATAGTGTGATCGAAACAGTCCAAAATAATTACTTTTAAAAATTCAGTACCACCGACTCACAGAGGAAAGGCAAACAAACAAACAAAACATCAAGAGTCACAGAGAAGAAAACGGTAATATGATAATATGATTTATTTATTTTAGGGGAACCTTTCTAAGATGGGGTCAAAGCTTAAACCTGCCCAATTTATCAAGGAAGAACAGAGAATACAGAGCTGTAAAAAAGCAATTTTAAAGAATCTCATTTTCCTTTTCTGGAGAATGAAGAGATGAGAGGAAGAAGAAGCCAGGCATGGTGGCTCACACCTATAATCCCAATACTTTGGCAGATGGAGGCGGGAGGATCACCTGAGGTCAGGAGTTCGAGACCAGCCTGGCCAACATGGTGAAATCCCGTTTCTACTAAAAATACAAGCGGTGGGTACCTGTAATCCCAGCTGGGCATAGCGGCAGGTACCTGTAATCCCAGCTACTTGGGAGGCTGAGGCAAAAGAATTGCTTGAACCCAGGTAGTGGAGTTTGCAGTGAGCCAAGATCGCACCACTGTACTCCAGCCTGGGCAACAAAGAGAGACTCCATCTCAAAAAAAAAAAAAAAAGACAAAGCAAATAGAAGAGGTAATCAGACAAAGAGAGACAAATGAGAAAAGAAGGAGGAGAGGGGAGACAAAAACAAAAAAAAGTTTGGCTGGGCGTGGTGGCGCATGCCTGTAATTCCAGCTGCTCAGGAGGCTGAGGCATGAGAATCACTTGAACGCAGGAGGTGGAGGTTACAGTGAGCTGAGATCACGCCACTGCACTCCAGCCTGGACGACAGAGCAAGGCTCCATCTCAAAAAACAAACAAAACAAAACAAACAAAAAAAGAAAAGAAAAGCTTAAATATAAAACCAGAAATTAAATAGGCAGTAAATGTGAAACTCTGCTCAACCTCACAAGTAACCAAGAAAGGCAAATAAACAGGAGGTTTTTTTATGCCTTCACATCAGCAGAGCTTTACAAGTGAGAAGGCCTGAGGGTGAGAAAGGCCCACTCAGTCACTTCTGAAACAGGCATCAGGGCCTTACAAAAGGATTCTGTCTCTACCCAGTAACCCTCTCCTGGAATTCCTGCCTCACATAATTTCCTAAGGGAATAATCCTAGATTTGGACGGGATATGCGCACTTACATGTTCACAGTAGCGCTGAGGGTAACACCAAAACCAAACAAGCAAACCAAAGTGGAGGTGACTTGTGTTAGTCCACGTCCTCTAGAAGCAGGGAACAAGATGGGATTCTTTGCCATGCAAGAGATTCATCAAGGCCAGGCGTGGTGGCTCACGCCTGTAATCCCAACACTTTCAGAGGTGGAAGCAGGAGAATCACCTGAGGTCAGGAGTTCAACACCAGCCTGTTCAACATGGTGAAACACTCTCTCTACTAAAAATACAAAAATTAGCCGGGCGTGGTGGCAGGTGCCTGTAATCCCAGCTACTCGGGAGGATGAGGCAGGAGAATTGCTTGAACCTGGGAGGCAGAGGTTGCAGTGAGCAGAGATGGCGCCACTGCACTCCAGCCTGGGTGACAGAGTGAGAATGTCTTGAAAAAATACTGACTGCATAAAGAGATTCATCAGAGCTGGGCCTGGGAGGGAAAAGAGGAGGGAGCAGGGGTCTCGGGGAGCTGTCCCACCCCAGGCAGGTCTGACTTGCTGAAGGACTTGAGGGAGGAAGGAACGGAGGTTGGGGGCAGCGTCTCAGCCTGCGGTGCCATCCTGGGAGAATTCAGCATAAATGTGGGAAAATCCTCAGACAGAGGAGCCCAGGCCTCCCAGGAGCAAGCCAGCCTCAGCATCCCTGCCATGCTGTCTCTAGCTGGGAGAAGCCTGTGGGAAGTGGGGTCTCCATGTGCTGGGTGATGGATTTAGGGGCACAGCAGCTGGGGCCCTCGGTCCATTATACTTCCCAGAGCGGGAAATCTGAGGGGCACACTTTCACGGCCGCCATACAACCCCAGTGACTGAAAATAAGGCAATGATCAAACAGTGGCCAAAGTCATTTTCTCAAAGAATATTTGATGGCAAGGTAAATGCTTCAAGTATGATGTTAATTTATAAAAGCAGATTATAAAATATATTTTTGACGATCCCCCACTGAGTTAAAAAATATGTCTGTTGGGGGAACACAGACAGAGCTGGAGGCCACTATCCTCAGCAAACTAATGCAAGAACAGAAAACCAAATACCGCACGTTCTCACGTATAAGTGGGAGTTAAATGATAAGAACCGACGACCACAAAGTAGGAAACAACAGACACTGGGGTCTACTTCACGGGGAGGGTGGAGGAGGGGAGGCAGTGGAGGGAAGAGGGAGAGGAACAGAGAAGATAACTATTGGGTACTGGGCTTAATACCTGAGTGATGAAATAATCTGTATAATAAACCCCCATGACACAAGTTTACATAGTTCATTTTCTTTTTTTGAGACGGAGTTTCGCTCTTGTTGCCCAGGCTGGGGTGCAGTGGCGCCATCTCGGCTCACTGCAACCTCTGCCTCCCAGGTTCAAGTGATTCTCCTGCCTCAGCCTCCCGAGTAGCTAGGATTACAAGCATGTTCTGCCATGCCCGGCTAATTTTGTATTTTTAGTAGAGACAGGGTTTCTCCATGTTGGTCAGGCTTGTCATGAACTCCCCACCTCAGGTGATCTGCCCGCCTCTGCCTCCCAAAGGGCTGGGGTTACAGGCGTGAGCCACAGCGCCCAGCAGTTCATTTTCATACCGCTATAAAGACGTACCTGAGACTTGGTAATTTATAAAGAAAAGAGGCTTAATTGACTCACAGTTCTGCAGAGTTGGCGAGGCCTCAGAAAATTTACAATCATAGGCAGAAGTGGAAGAGACACTTCTTACATGGCCGCAGGTGAGAGAGAGTGGTGAGCAAAGGAGGAAGCACCCTTTTAAACCATCAGTGAGAACTCACTCATTATCATGAGAACAGCATGGGGAAAACCCACGATCCAATCACCTCCACCTGGTTTCTCCCTAGACACGCCGGGATTACAATTCGAGATGAGATTTGGGGACACAAAGCCTAACCATACCATATTGCTATGTAACAAACTTTCACATGTACCCCTGAACCTAAAATATAAGTTTAAACGAAAGTGTCTGTGTGTGTATGTGTGTGTCCGTCTATCTTACATATGGACAGAAAGCAAGACTAGCAAAAAAAAAAAAAAACTTTGGGCAGGGGGAGATTTTTTCTTTTTTTGTTTTTTCTTTTTGATCTCAATGGTGCGACCTCAGCTCCCTGCAACCTCCTCCTTCTAGGCTCAAGTGATTCTCCTGCTTCAGCCTCCTGAGTAGTGAGGATTACAGGTGCCCACGACCGCACCAGGCTAATTTTTGTATTTTTAGTTGAGATGGGGTTTCACCATGTTGGTCTGGCTGATCTTGAACTCCTGATCTCAGGTGATCCACCCACCTCGGCCTCCCAAAGTGCTGGGATTACAGGCATGAGCGACTATGCCCGGCCAAGAATTTTCTTTATATTTTAATGTATTTTCCAAATTTTCTAAAGTTAGTATGTCGTATTTTAGAAATCAGTCAAATAAACATGATTTAAAGCTTTAAAAAAGAAATAGCACTTGGAGAGAAGGTGAGAAACGGAGAGGTGCGAAGGGTTTTCCAAGTCTTGGTAAAAAGGGTAAAAGACTTTAGTACCCCCAGGTGTCTTACTGTAGCAGTGGGTTTGTGACATCAGTGTTTCTTCTCAACTATCCCTGACATCAGGCTCAGCTCCACTGTCCCCAGCAATTCATCTGCTCTTCGGATCTCCCCGCTGAATGGGCAAAGCAGTCCCCTGGCGTGACTCCTTGCAGAACCAATTTTGCAGTAAAACCAATGCAATATTATTTCTCTTAGCCCTTTTATGCACTACCCAAAATGACAGCACTTTATAACGAGAAGGAATACTTAGAATGACAATTCTGAGGCTCTTCAAGATCCCAACGTTATTAATTTCCTATTCAGTGGCCCTAGAAACATTTTCCCCCAACAGCATTAGTGCTAAGAGCAGCTATTCTTGGATTCCAGTTTCTAGTCCTCTACTTACTATATGTGACATAACCTTAGACAAACTACTTTATCTCTAAAAGTTACAATTAAACAATTATACAATTTAGCAGTGTGTGTGTGTATTCACAGAGTTGTGCACCTATCATCACTATATAATTCCAGAACATTTTTATCTCCCCATTAGTAGTCACTACCCACTTGCTTTCAGTCTCCCCAGTGTCTAGAAACCACTAATCTGCTTTCTGTCTTGATGGATTTGCCTATTCTGCAATTTTTTTTTTTTTTTTTTTTGAGACAGTATTGCTCTGTCGCCCACGGGGGTGTGCAATGGCGGGATCTTTGCTCACTGCAACCTCCGCCTCCCAGGTTCAAGCGACTCTTCTGCCTCAGCCTCCCAAGTAACTGGGATTACAGGCACCCACCTCCATGCCCAACTAATTTTTCTATTTTTAGTAGAGACAGGGTCTCAGCATGATGGCCAGGCTGGTCTCAAACACCTGACCTCAGGTGATCTGCCCGTCTCAGCCTCCCAAAGTGCTAAGATTACAAGTGTGAGCCACTGTGCCCGGCCTACTCCACAATTTCCCACAAAGAGAATCATATAGTATTTGTCCTCTTACGTCTGACTTCTTCCCTTTTTCAAGGTTCATCCATGTTGCAGTGTGTGTCAGTGCGTATTCCTTCTGACGGCTGAGTAACATTCCATTGTATGGGTAGGTCACATTTTGTTATTCATTCATCACTTCAAGTACACTTGGGTAGTTGCCACATTTGGCCATGGTGAACAATGCTGCTTCCAACATTTACCTACAAGTATCCCTGTTTTTATTTATTATTATTATTATTATTATTATTTTTTGAGATGGAGTTTCACTCTTGTTGCCCAGGCTGGAGTGCAGTGGTGTGCTCTCGGCTCCCTGCAACCTCCGTCTCCTGGGTTCAAGCGATTCTCCTACCTCACCTTGTGATCAGCCTGCCTCGGCCTCCTGAAGTGCTGGGATAACAGGCGTGAGCCACCACGCCTGGCCTACTTTTTTTTTTTTTTTAAGATAGATTCTCACTCTGTTGCCTAGGCTGGAGTGCAGTGGCACGATCTCGACTCAGTGCAACCTCCATCTCCCGGGTTCAAGCGATTCTCCTGCCTCAGCCTCTCGAGTAGCTGGGATTACAGGTGCCTGCCACCACATGTGACTAACTTTTGAATTTTTAGACAGATGGGGTTTCACTATGTTAGCCAGGCTGATCTCAAGCTCCTGACCTCAGGTGATCCACCCTCCCAAAGTGCTGGGATTAACAGGCATGAGCCATCGCGCCTGGCCCATTTCTCTTTTTTTAAAATTTTAATTTTTTTTTTTTTTTTTTTTGAGACGGAGTCTCACTGTGTCTCCCAGGCTGGAGTGCAGTGGCGCGATCTCGGCTCACTGCAAGCTCGGCCCCCCGGGTTCACGCCATTCTCCCGCCTCAGCCTCCCAAGTAGCTGGGACTACAGGCGCCCGCTACTGCGCCCGGCTAGTTTTTTGTATTTTTAGTAGAGACGGGGTTTCACCATGTTAGCCAGGATAGTCTCGATCTCCTGACCTTGTGATCCACCCGCCTCGGCCTCCCAAAGTGCTGGGATTACAGGCTTGAGCCACCGCGCCCGGCCTAAAATTTTAATTTTAATTAATTATTTTATTTTGAGACAAGGTCTCACTCTGTCACCCAGGATGGAGTGCAGTGGTGCAATGATGGTTCACTGAATTTCAGCCTTGACCTCCCAGGTTCAAGTGATCCTCCCACCACAGACTTCCAAGTAGCTGGGACTACAGGCGTCTGCCACCACACCCAGCTGATTTTTGTACCTTTTTGTAGAGACAGGGTTTCGCCAAGTTGTGCCATCTGGTCTCAAGCTCCTGGGCTCAAGCAATCCACCTGCCTCGGCCTCCCAAAGTGCTGGGATTACAGGCGTGAGCTACCACGCCTGGCCCTGGATATTTCATTTGTATGAGCCCATACAACATGTGACCTTCTGTGTCTGACTCCTCTCACTCAACATAATGGTTTTGAGGGTCTTCCACCTTGTAGTACATATCAGCATTTCATTCCTTTGTATGGTTGAATAATGTTATTCAACACTGTTTTATAACTTTCAGTAGAATACTGAGTGTACTTCCTTGGTTGAATTTTTTCCTAAGTATTTTGTCTTCATTGATGCTATTGAAAATGAAACTGTTTTCTTAATTTCATTTTTGGGCTATTTCTTGCCAGTGTACAGAAAGACAGCTGATTGTTGCGTACTGATCCCATGTCCTGCAACCTTGCTGATCCCATTCACTCGCTCTAAAGAGTTTGTGTGCATCCTTCAGGGCTTTCTATGCATACCATCGTATCATCTGCAAATGGTTTTTCTTCTTTCCAATCTGAAGGCCTTGTATTTCTTTTTCTTCCTTTCTTTTCTTTTTTTGAGACGAAGTTTAGCTCTTGTCACTCAGGCTGGAATGTAATGGCGTGATCTCAGCTCGCTGCAACCTCTGCCTCCCTGGTTCAAGCGATTCTCCGCCTCAGTGTTCTGAGTAGCTGGGATTACAGATGTCCATCACCACACACACCCAGCTAAGTTTTTTTTTGTTTGTTTTTTTGGTTTTTTTTTTAGTAGAGATGGGGTTTCACCATGTTGGCCAGGAGGGTCTTGAACTCCTGACTTCGGGTGATCCACCCACCTTAGTCTCCCAAAGTGTTGGGATTACAGGTGTGAGCCACTATGTCCTGCCTCTTGTTGTTGTTGTTGTTGTTGTTTGTTTTTGAGATGGAGTTTTGCTCTTGTTGCCCAGGTTGGAGTGCAGTGGCACGATCTTGACTCACTGCAATCTCTGCCTCCCAGGTTCAATAGATTCTCTTGCCTCAGCCTCCCAAGTAGCTGGGACTACAGGCATGCACCACCACACCCAGCTAATTTTGTTTATTTTTTGTAGAGACGAGGTCTCACTGTTGCCCAGTCTTGGTCTGGAACTCCTGAGCTCAAGTGATCTGCCCACCTCGGCCTCCTAAAGTGCTGGGATTATAGGCGTGAGCCACTATGCCTGGCCAAGTCTTGTATTTTCTGTTTTGCCCAATTGCCCTAACCAGAACCTTCAGGACAGTACTGCTATTGACAATATTGAAGGGGAAGGGACAGACATCCACTTCTTGTTCCTCATCTTAGGGGCAAGCATCAGTCTCACATTAAACATGATGTTAGCTGTGGACTTTTTGTAGATGCTCTTCATCAGGCTGGGGAAGTTTTATTCCATCTACTCCTGGTTTGTTAAATGTTATGTTGAAAGGTAAACCTGTTTTCTCATGTGTAAAATGAGGACAACAATATCTATATGGAGAGTTTTTTGAGGTTGAAAATGGGATAACATAAGACTGGGTACAGTGGCTCACGCCTGGGGTATATCTGATATAACCCTGTAAGCCTCAATTTCCTTATCTCTAACATGGGTATTATAAAGCATCTACCTCCTAGGGCTCACATGGCAGGCAGTGGTAGATGTGATTTAAATTGCGAGATTACTAAGTGCCTGGGACATAGAAGCTGTGTGCTATGATAGATGACAGATAAAATGAGATGTGGTCCTTGTCCTGAAAAAGGAGAGATAAAATGTGGTACTGACAGCTACATTGCACGTGATATCAGCAGCAGAAATGGAACATTGGTGTTGGTTCCGGGGGCACGGCAGGGCGGGCCAGGCCAGGTCACAGTGGAGAGAGAGCGCTGGGCCTTCCAGGGAGGGAAATGCACAGCGGCACAGAGGGAAGAAGTGTGGGGTACGGTTGAGTAGCCACAGGGAGCTCCTCTTGCTGGGACCTGGGCTGCGTAATTGTAATCGGGAAGCAATGGGATTGAACTTACTGTTGCACTGAATGCTGAGCAATGGACAGGGGTGGGGGGACTTATTCTAGAAGACTTGTAAATTGAAGTGGTCCTGCTGAGGGCAGGTGTGGAGGGAGGCAGAGTTTTGAAACAGGAATGGGAGCTGGACATGGTGGCTCACGCCTGTAATCCTAGCACTTTGGGAGGCCGAGGCAAGCGGATCACCTGAGGTCAGGAGTTCAAGACAAACCTGGCCAACATGGTGAAACCCTGTCTCTACTAAAAATACAAAAAAAAAAAAAAAAAAAAAATTAAATGGGCATAGCAGCTCATGCCTGTAATCCCAGCTACCCGGGAGGCTGAGGCAGGAGAATCACCGGAACCCAAGAGGTGGAAGTTGTGGTGAGTCGAGATTATGCCACTACACTCCAGCCTGGGCAACAAGACCGAAACTCTGTCTCAAATAAAAAAAAAAAAAAAGAAGAAGTCAGGCGCGGTGGCTCACACCTGTAATCCTAGCACTTTGGGAGGCTGAGACGGGTGGATCAGGAGTTTGGGACCAGCCTGGTCAACATGGTGAAATCCTGTCTCTACTAAAAAAATACAAAAATTAGCCGGAAATCGCTTGAACCCGGGAGGCGGAGGTTGCAGTAAGCCGAGATCGTGCCACTGCACTCTAGCCTGGGCAACAGAGCAAGACTCCATCTCAAAAAAAAAAAAAAAAAGAAGAAAAGAAAAAGGAGTGGGGAAAGTCCAGGTATGGTGGTTCACGCGTGTAATCCCAGTGCTTTTAGAGGCTGAGGTGGGTGGGCTGATTGAGCTCAAGAGTTTGAGACCAGCCTGAGCAACATAGGAAGACCCCATCTCTACAAAAAAAAAGAAAAAAGAAAAAGGGATGTGTGTTAGAAAGCAGGATGATGTTTCGTGATCTTTTTTGATCAGCGCTAGGAGAGTTCTGTTAGGAGGCAACTGAATTCTGACTTATACCAGCTATGTGCACGGCATGGGATGGGACCACAGTTAGCAACATTTTGGAGAAAGAATTCACCACCCAAAATCCGATGAATGGGAAGGGCAGGGCAGGCTGCTGTGAAGAAAGAAAACTCAGAAATGCTGCCAGGGTGTTACTGACTGAGCCGGACAGTCTTCATATGAACTGAGACATTTTGTCAGGAATGGGGAAACAGAGATGAAGAATAACGAAAATTGCAGCCGGGCACGGTGGCTCATGCCTGTAATCCCAGCACTTTGGGAGGCCAAGGTGGGCGGATCACGAGGTCAGGAGTTGGAGACCAGCCTGGCCAGCACAGTGAAACCCGGTCTCTAACAACAAAATATAAAAAATTAGCCAGGCATGGTGGCATGCGTCTGTAATCCCAGCTACTTGGGAGGCTGAGGCAGGAGAATTGCTTGAACCAGGGAGGCGGAGCTTGCAGTGAGCTGAGATCACGCCACTGTACTCCAGCCCGGCTGACAGAGCAAGACTCCATCTCAAAAAAAAAAAAAAAAAAAAAAAAAGAAAAGTTGCTGCTGGGCCAGGCGCAGTGGCTTATGCCTGTAATCCTAGCACTTTGGGATCAAGGTCAAAAGATCGAGACCATCCTGGCCAACATGGTGAAACCCCATCACCACTAAAAATACAAAAATTAGCTGGGTGTTGTGGCACGCACCTGTAATCCCAGCTACTTGGGAGGCTGAGGCAGGAGAATCACTTGAACCTGGGAGGTGGGGGTTGCAGTGAGCCAAGATCACGCTACTAGACTTCAGCCTGGTGACAGAGTGAGACTCCGTCTCAAAAAGAAAAAGAAAAGTTGCTGCCTTTATAGTGCTGACTACAAACTCAGCAAATTTGATTCTTCCAAGAATCCTGGGAGAGGTGTGATTATTATCCACACTTCATAGAAGAAGACTTCCAGGCACAGGACAGCTGTCACCCAGGCCGTCACTCAGGACCCATATCTCGTGAGACTAGCACTTCACAATGAGGACTCTGGATTTCATTCTAAATGTAATGGGAAGCCGTTGGAAGTTGAAGCAGCATCTTTTAAAAAGACCATTCCAGCTATATAGAGAATTGACTGAAAGCAGCAAGAGGCAAAACACAGGCCGGGCGGGGTGGCTGACTTCTGTAATCCCAGCACTTTGGGAGGCCAAGCTGGGCGTATCACTTGAGGGTCAGGAGTTCAAGACCAGCCTGGCCAATATGGCAAAACCCCATCTCTACTAATAGTACAAAAATTAGCCAGGCGCGGTGGCATATGCCTGTAATCCCAGATACTCAGGAGGCTGAGGCACGAAAATCGCTTGAACTTGGGAAGCGGAGGTTGCTGTGAGCCAAGATTGCGCCATTGCATTGCAGCCTGGGTGAGAAAGTGAAACTGTGTCTCAAAACAACATCAATAACAACAACAACAACATGAATATTCAAGTTGTCCAGGCAAGAGGGTTATTGTGATGGCAGTGGGGATGGGGAAAGGTGGCTGGGTCTGTGATTACAGATGTTCCTGGACTTACAATGGGGTCACGTCCCAATAAATCCACTGTAAGTTGAAAATGTTAAGTAAAAAATGCATTTAAGGCCGGGCGCGGTGGCTCAACCCTGTAATCCCAGCACTTTGGGAGGCCGAGGCGGGTGGATCACGAGGTCAGGAGATCGAGACCATCCTGGCTAACATGGTGAAACCCCGTCTCTACTAAAAAAATACAAAAAAAAACTAGCCGGGCGTGGTGGCGGGCGCCTGTAGTCCGAGCTACTCGGAGGCTGAGGCAGGAGAATGGCGTAAACCCGGGAGGCGGAGCTTGCAGTGAGCCGAGATCGCGCCACTGCACTCCAGCCTGGGTGACACAGCGAGACTCCGTCTCAAAAAAAAAAAAAAAAAAAAAAAAAAAAAAAATGCATTTAATACACCTAACCTCCTGATCATAGCTCAGCCCAGCCTGCCTTAAAAGGGCTTGGAACACTCACAGCAGCCTACAGTTGGGCAAAAGCGCCTGGCAGCCCAGGATGCAGGAGTGTTGCCTGTCTGCCCTCATTCAGCTCACCGCTACTGCCCAGCACCACGAAGAGATCATATGGCATGTCACTAGCCTGGAAGAAGATCAAAATTCGACATCTTAAGTACAGTTTCTACTGAGTGTGTATTGCTTTTACACCATCCTAAAATCAAAAAATCCTAAATCGCCAGGCGTGGTGGCTCACGCCTGTAATCCTAGCACTTTGGGAGGCCAAGGAGGGTGGATCACTTGAGGTCAGGAATTCAAGACCAGCCTGGCCACTATGGTGAAACCCCGTCTCTACCAAAAATACAAAATTTAGCCAGGCGTGGAGGCGGGCACCTGTACACCTGTAATCCCAGCTACCAGGGAGGCTGAGGCAAGAGAATCGCTTGAACCCAGGAGGTGGAGGTTGCAGTGAGCTCACATAACGCCACTGCACTACAGCCTGGGCTACAGAGCGAGACTCCATCTCAAAAAAAAAAGGAATCCTAAGTTAGGGCCGTCTGTATTTCGGAGGTGTTATTGGTGAGACTTGCTAATAGGCTGAACGTGGGAAGAGAGGGAAAGGAAGACGCCAGGGTGAAGTCTGAGTTTCCGGCTGGAGCAGTTGGGGAGACGCCAGTGCCGTTTATTGGCGTGCAGAATGTTTGCGGAGGAACAAGTTTTGGGCACAGAGATAGAAAGTAAGGTAAGTTAGAGGTAGAGAGACTTGAGAAAGAGAAACTTGTGAATGGAGAGGAATGAGTCGATGAAAAGGGAGAAAAATGCAAGGGACAGAAGAGATAACTGACAAGAGCAAGCCCCAGGGGGTAGCAAAGGGAATGGTCCAGGAAAAGACAAAACCTCTGCAGATGTGAGATTTGGCCACTGTTTCTGTGAAGTCTGCCCTTCCCTAAAGGACTGTGCATGGGAGCCCTGCCTTCTACCTCCTCGGCCTGCCCCCAACCCCTTTGCTGGTGGATCTCTGCTCAGAAGCCACCTACCACACCGATCGCAGGTATCAACAAAGATTTTAATGCATTTACAATGAAGTCACTGTTGTATTCTCTGAGCCTCATTAAAATACAACCTTCAGTACACACATCTGGTTTTTGTTTTTTTTTTTTTTTTTTTTTGAGGCAGAGTCTCGCTTTGACGCCCAGACTGGAGTGCAGTAGCACAATCTCAGCTCACTGCAACCTTCACCTCCAGTTTCAAGCAATTCTGCCGCCTCAGCACCCTAAGTAGCTGGGATGACAGGCACCCGCCACCATGCCCAGCTACTGTTTTTTGTTTGTTTGTTTGTTTTTTTGAGAGTTTCGCTCTTTTTGCCCAGGCTGGAGTGCAATGGCGTGATCTCGGCTCATGGCAACCTCCGCTTCCCGGGTTCAAGTGATTCTCCTGCCTCAGCACCCCGAGTAGCTGGGATTACAGGCATGTGCCACCACCCCGGCTAATTTTGTATTTTTAGTAGAGATGGGGTTTCACCGTGGTCTTGATCTCCTGACCTCGTGATCCACCCGCCTTGGCCACCCAAAGTGCTGGGATTACAGATGTGAGCCACCGCGCCCAGCCCTTTTTTTTTTTTTTTTTTTTTTTTTAATGGAGTCTTACTCTGTTGCCCAGAATGGAGTGCAGTGGCACGGTGTTGGCTCACTGCAACCTCTGCCTCCCGGGTTCAAGTGATCCTCCCACTCCAGCCTCCCAAGTATCTGGGATTATTAAATGTGTGCCACCACACCTGGCTAATTTGTGGGTGTTTTTTTGTTTTTTTGTTTTTTTGTTTTTTTTTTTTAAGGCAGAGTCTCACTGTCACTCAGGCTTGAGTGCAGTGATGTGATCTTGGCTCACTGCAACCTCTGCTGCCCAGGTTCAAGTGATTCTACTGCCTCAACCTCCTGAGTAGCTGAGATTACAGGCACTTGCCACTGCGCCCAGCTAATTTTTGTATTTTTAGTAGAGACGCGGTTTCACCATATTGGTCAGGCTGGTCTTGAACTCCTGACCTCATGATCCACCCGCCTCAGCCTCCCAAAGTGCTGGGATTACAGGCGTGAGCCACCGTGCCTGGACTTTTTTTTTTGTTTTTGAGAGGGAGTCTCACTCCGTCGCCAGGCTGGAGTGAAGTGGCTCAATCTTGGGTCACTGCAACCTCCACTTCCCGGGTTCAAGCAATTCTCCTGCCTCAGCTTCCTGAGTAGCTGGGACTACAGGCGCCTGCCACCATACCTGACTAATTTTTTGTATTTTTAGTAGAGATAGGGTTTCACCATGCTGGCCAGGCTGGTCTCAAACTCCTGACCTCAAGTGATCTGCCAGCCTTGGCCTCCCAAAGTGCCGGGATTATAGGCATGAGCCACTGCACCAGGCCAGTACCCACATTTTGGTCAAAGGAGAATAAAAAAGGAAGAGTTGGTAATACAGCAAGTATTAGGGAAAGGAGGGACAGAAACTAGAGAAATTTACACAGATCTCAGTACATACAGGAAAGTTGACACAGCGTCACTATAGTCCACTGATGGGTCGCGCTGGGAACTTGGGAGACACCAACACGTTGGAATCAGGGCTGTGGGACAGGTGACAGGGGCAGGTGGGGAGGACCGCTAATCCCTGATCACTCAGGCCCCATCCCCAATGCAAAATTGTAATGGAACCAACCAGCTCTGTTCAGTACTTCCCCCAGGAGTGAAAATCAGTCAGACTAGATGAAGAGATTAGACTGCTCACTGCACCAAGCCCATTAAGGCAGGAGAGTAGACTGTTATCTTAAAAAGCTTTTCCCCTCTCTACACAATAAGGGTTTTCTAGCTAATGACTTTCAGTGAAACAGAAAATCTGATCAATCAGAATGCCCCATTCCCCAGGTTTCTCATTTTGTTGCTTTTCACAAAGCCTTTGGGAACTTTTAAATGACCAACTTTGCAGGTATATATGCAGTTCTGGAAATCATACTGAAAAGCATACTTACGGCCGGGTGCGGTGGCTCATGCCTGTAATCCCAGCACTTTGGAAGGCCGAGGTGGGTGGATCACTTGAGGCCAGGAGTTTGAGACCAGGCTGGCCAACATGGTGAAATTCTGTCCCACTAAAAATATAAAAATCAGCCCGGCCTGGTGGCAGGCACCTGTAGTCCCAGCTACTCGAGAGGAGGGGGTACGAGAATTGCTTGAACCCAGGAAGGCAGAGGTTTTAGTGAGCTGAGACTGCACCATTGTACTCCAGCCTGGGCAACAGAGTGAGACCCTGTCTCAAAAAAAAAAGAAAAAGAAAAAAGAAAAAAAAAAAAGGCATACTTAACAGATGAAATCCATATGGTGTCTGGAATGTGCTTCAAAATAATGGAGGTGGGTGTGAGGTCTCAGAAGAAAACAAAATCGGCCCGGAGTTGATCATTGTTAAAGTAGATGATGGGCATTCATTATGACGAAGGAGCTCATTATACTATTCTCCATTTCTGTGTGTACTGGAGATTTTCTGAACTAAAAAGGTAAAAAGTACATGCATTAAACTTCAGGATAAGTTCAATCACACCACTCTATACAAGTCTAATTTCAGATCTTTACCGAAAATAAAGGAAACCATGTTCTACAGAATCGAGTCCACATCAAGATGAAATGCTTTTCACGCCATTTAGAGATTAGTCTTACAGCTACAATTACTCAAGTTGAAGTTTTGAAATTACCTACACAGTCTTCAGCGTCAACGCCTACTGTCGCTCAACCCTGCCCCTCTGATCCCCTTTCCTCCCCTGCCCCACCAGTTCCCAGAGCTGTGGGCAGAGGCAGCTAGAGTGGGGTGAGCTTGGGGAGGGTTTGTCCCCTGGCTGTCTGGATATCTGCTTCCTGCCAGGTCTGTGCGAGGTACGGGGGCACCAGGCCCTGGTCCTGGTGAGCTCGGAATCTGGTGGGGAAGAGAAACTGAGTAATTTAACGTGATCGGTGTCCTGAGAGCCGCTCCGAGACTCCATGTGTGCGTGCACCTGTGTGGCGGGGAGGGCATACGAAGGCTGGTTTCTGAGGATTTGATGTTTAAAGAAAGACCTGAAGGAAAAGAGTAGAGATGGAGAAGGGCTTGGAGAGAGGAGACAGGCCTTGGGAAAACTGTAAAGAGCAAAACCAAACCAAACCTGGTGTGTTCAGAAAACGAAAAAACAGCAAAGAAAGCAGGGGAAGGGCTTCCATGAGGGCCCAGGACTTTATCTGGAAAGCACTGGAAGGATTGAAGAGCGACCTGGCTAGACTTGGGGTTTTGAAAGCTCGTGCTGTGATGTGGAGGACAGACGAGGTCACTACTTGAGCTGCTTGGGCAATGGCGTGGCTTGGACGGGGGGGATGGCAGCGGGGACGGAGAAAAGCGGATGATGTATTTAGAAGAAACTGAGAAGAGAAACTTGGCAGGACTTGGTATTGGGAGGGGAGAGAAAGGACATCAGGGATAACTCTCTGGATTTGGGCTTGGTGAGTGGTGGATGGAGAGGCCACTTACAAGATGGAAAAGCCCTGTTAGGCTTCTCTGACCCATGTGGCCTTGCTACCTCAGATATGACTCTGGGTTATCTGTAAATGGAATTAACCACGCCACCACCTTGAGAACTGTGCAGAGCTGTACATGCCCCTGCAGCAGCCGCAAACGTTAAGCCTGAGCAGGGCCCAGTGCACATCAAGGAACGGGACTCCAGGGCACCGGCCTCGCTCCCTCTGGATCCTGCTCCTGTCGCTGCTACTCCCTCCCCATCCCAAAAGAAAACTCGGCTTTCTCCTCCAATCACGTCTCTACCATCTTTTAGGATCCCAGGTAGGTATGGAGCTGTGCTCAAAACATTAACACAGAGACTTGTTGCTGAGCTCAGTGGAAACCGAGTTCCTTCCAGCCCAAAGGAGTCTGTGAGACGTTCAACTTTCTCTCGAGGACCCCCGGTTCTCAAGGCCCAGGCTTGCTTTGTGTCTCCTCAGGGGAGGCGTGGAGGTTTGATCAGACAAGAGCTTGTGTATCAACCCACTGCATTCTACATCGAGATCCAGATCTGGGCAGTCATCTCGTGAATCAACCCCACGGCTCTGTGTGGGGCTGGCTCTTCTTGCTGGGTCACCCTGTCCAGGCACAAGGGGCCAGATGGGTGGGTGTGGGGCCCAGGAAAATGGCAGAGAAAAGCTTCTACATGAAACAGAGATGAGCCAAACCTTCTCAGCACCTGAACAAAGGGACATTTCTACTGGTCAGTTTTCTAGTCTTTCCCATCTCTGGTATTGAGTCAATAATAAGCAGGGGAACCACAGTGCCTGGAGGCTCCCACTGTGACTGAGGATCTTGCAGAGCTTGGCCAGTGCTGGCTGTGCTGATGACTGCACTCTCTAAGCACAGAGCTCCACGGGCTACTGAACACGCAGACACACGTGATTTCACGTGAAACTGTCAAGTGTGCAGGCCTGGTGCTGTTTGCCCAAGTCCTGGATGAGGAAATGAGAGGTTTACAGGGGCACCAGTGAGCTCTGTCCACCTGGGTGCGGCCTGGAGCAGTGGCCTGCCTCACTAGCCCCTGCTGAGGAAACAGGCAGAACCTGCCACACTGGGCCTTTCTCATCAGCCTTTGCAGGGAGGCCTGTCTTTAGGAGCACTGACTTTCTGGACAAACCTCCAGAATTGCCCTCCCACCCTGGACCTCTTTCCCACCCGATGCCTCCATCCCAGGCTGATCACACCTCCCGAGATTAGAAGGAGCGAGCTGGCCTGTGCTCAGATCTCTTCATTTTCCCATCTCTCCCACTGCGCAACAGGATAGTATTTAAGGCCACATATCACAGGCTTTTCAAAAAAAATAAGGTTTCTTTATTGTCTTGGATGCAAATATAGTTTTAAAAATGCATTGTAGTGTTGAATACAGCTGGTGGAAACGTGCTTCTTGACAGCAGAGCATCAGAGGGGCGTACTCAGGGTGACGTGGGCCAGAGGGGTCCTCTGGCCAAACCAGACTCTTCTCTGGTTTGTTCTTCAAACCACGAGGTGGAACCGTCTCCTCAGAGGAGCCCTGCCACAATCACCAAAGCTCACACCAGAAAAAACCGCCATTTACACAACAAACTGAACCTAAAAAAGGAACAGAACATGGTGCTTCCGCTATGAACAAAATCAGCAAGCGAACCCGCTTTCCTTTCCTGGGCTGTTCGAAAAAGATTCAGCTGGAGAAACGGGGGCACTGTGGGCGGCCCGTGGGGGGCGGCGTGGAGCTGTGGGGCCCGGGCTGAGCCCTTCCTGCCTTTTAACCGCAGGATGTAAACTCTATGGAAATGTATAGAATTTCAGTTTCTCCCAACCCTCCACAACCTCAACTCTTGAGACCACCAAATAACTGTTAGGAAACACAGAAGAGAGTCCTTCAAATGAGCTACACCCGGGTTCAGAGAGCAGAACCAACAGTGTGACTGGGGCATGGAGGTAAATTCTGACACATGATTGGAGGGGGATTTCACAAAAACAAAATTCCATGAAGTAAACACGGACACGCAAGCTTGTGCAAGTGCACACGCGCATGCGCACTCTCTCTCTCTCTCTCTCACACACACACACACACACACACACACACACAGAGTCAACATTCAACGTGAAGAGTTCCCTTTTCTTTCTCGAAGGTTGATTTTTTGCAAGCCCTGACAAGCAAAGAGTCCCACGCGGTAGCCAGGGCGGGCCAAGACCTCAGAAAGAAAAGCCCACAGCTGCTCTGTCTTCACCCACTCTGGAGGCCAGCCCTGGTACAGGCATGGGGGTGGGGGTCCTAAAACGCTTTGTCAGCGTTCCTGGAGCCCTGGTCAAGCTTCCCATGTGCCCCATGTATGTCCCTCACATCACAAAAACCTGTCCAGCTGCCCAAGGCCACGGAGTCCACCGAATGCCACAAACATGCTGCTGAGCCTCAAAGCTCTTCAACCTCCCACCTTGCCGTCCCCTCTCCCCTGACAGGTGTGCAGACAAGGTAAAATCCTCCAAAGCAGAGATGTTGAGGGCCCGGAGCCACACGCCACATCTCCGTACATCTGTGGCACCCTGGCCGGCCACCACTGCACACGCTGCCTGCCTGGATCATGCTGTCCAGCTCTCCTTTCCCTTCCCCAAGGAAATGCTGGGCCAAGCTGAGCTCCAAAACGGGTGGGTTCCTCTGGGGCCAGGGAGCAGGTGTCAAGGGAAAGGCCACTTTCCCATCAGAGGGAAAAGAGAGAGGCTCAACTCACACCCAGGGTGCCTGCTAGGAGGCCTCAGGCAGGCCAGGCAGGAGCCAGGCGACAAAGGAAAGGGACAGCTGAGGGCCAACAGGGGTGATGAGAGGGGCCCTCCAAGCCTTCCCACGTCAGAGCCAGGGTAAGGAAAGAGCTGGATTAAAGCAAAGTCCATCTGCCAGTGCAGAATCAGGCCCGTAGCACCCCAAATCCCCCCCACACAGGGGTCCACTGGCCCAGGACAGGCCCAGCTCCACTCCCACGAGTTCTGAGAGCATAATGTCCTGTCCAGCAGACAAGACCTCACCATCTTGAAAACTTGAACCTGCCACCTCAGGTTCACCCAGAGGCCAGCTAGGGCCTTGCAGGAAGGGGCCTTGCCAGTTCCCGGCTACAGCTCCCCTCTGAGAGAGACCCTTACCTGTACTCCAGCTGCTGGCGGGGCCGGTCACAGCTCCACACAGAGATGAGGTGGGTGTGTGAGCCCCCCACCCCAGCAACAGAAAGAGGTGCCGCATGCCACTGTGCCACTTTATCTGGGCAGGGACTGGGGGTGTGATGCCCTCCAAGAATCCAAATTTACATCCCTCTTAGCCAGAGCAGAGAAACCTTAGGATTGACTTCTAGAAAAGGGAGTGTGGTCAGGGCCCATAGGCAGGAAATGGGAGGGCTGGCTGACCACTGACCCCATTCCCCTGGCCGACGGCTCCGGGACCATGTGCAGCACTGGGAGGCCTGCTGCTTTCCAGCCCCTTCCCCTCAACCAAACCCAATGTTGTCATCAGCACCAATGGCCAGCACTGCCGCTGCTTCCTGCAGTAAAATCCTCCAAAGTAGAGACGTCCTAAGAAGGTGGCCAGCCAGCCCACCCAGGGTGCCGGATGCTGTGTGGCCTGCCGGCCAACTCCAAGAAAGGCCCTCAGTATCGCCTGCCCTGCTCTGGGGTCTCCCAACCCACCACGGAAGGCAGCAGTGCAGGGCAGGGGCTGACAGCACAGGGTGATTTCTCAGAAACCCGCCAGGGATTCCAGCAGGACTTTTGGTTTTTCTTTTTGGATTTTCTATTTTTTTCTTTCTTTTTTTTTTTGAGATAGGGTTTCGCTCTGTCACCCAGGCTGGAGTGCAGTGGTGTAATCTCGGCTCACTGCAACCTCCGCCTCCCAGGTTCAAGTGATTCTCCTGACTCAGCCTCCCCAGTAGCTGGGATTACAGGCGTGCACCACCACACCCCGCTAATGTTTTGTATTTTTAGAAGAGACAGGGTTTCACCATGTTGGTCAGGCTGGTTGTGAACTCTGGACTGACCTCAGGTGATCCACCCACTTTGGCCTCCCAAAGGGCTCAGATTACAGGTGTGAATCACCGCATTCGGCCTCTGTTTTCTTTTATTTAGAGACAGGGTTTTACTCTGTCAGTCCAGGCTGGAGTACAGTGTGGCATGATCATAGCTCACTGCAACTTCTAGGCTCAAGTAATCCTCCAGCCTCAGCCCCAAGTAGCTGGGACCACAGGCACTCACTGCCACACCCACCCGGCTAATTTAAATTTTGTTTTGTAGAGACAGGATCTTGTTATGTTGCTAGGGTTGGTCTCCAACTCCTGAGCTCAAGTGATCCTCCAGCCTCAGCCTCCCAAAGTGCTGGGATCACAGGCAGGAGCCTCCGCGCCCAGCCAAGATTGATTTTCTTACTCTCCAAAGCGTCAGCATTTTGAAATTTCTTTTATGAAAGTGGGGGCAAGAATCAGGGTGAAAATGAGTGTAAACAAAGCCCACCCTGAGGTCAGCTCCCACTGGAGGCGGCCAGCAGAGTAGCCTCAGATGTCCCTGCACCTGGCCCAGGAGCCCAGGACAGAGGTCAAATCTAGGCCCCTTGGTCTGGCTGGATTCATCAGGCAAGATTTGAAAACAAGAAAACCTCTAGAACAAGAAACAATCATGTCTGCAGCAGAGATACGGCACTGTGGCCCTATGGTCATGGCAATCGTGAGCACCAAGAGAATGAGTTACAGAAATATCTCCAATACAAAGACATGCATCTCCCGGACAGTGGACAGTTGCTGGGACACACACACACCCTTCAAGGCTCACACAACCTAACAGCCTTAAATACCTGAAGAAACAGAATCATGACATTAAGTCAGCAGAGGGAGAGGTAGGCCGAAGCAGCAGGAGGCCAATTTTATATCCCACAGAGTTTAAAAAGAATGAATCCCCAGCAAGGGGTGGAGAGAAAGCCACTGACTTAGGAGAGTTCTTGGCTCAGCCAACCACTGCGGTTATCTACACGTTTTACAAAGGCACGGAAGTGGAGAGGGGCTGCACTCATGACCCTCCCCAGGGCCCACACAGCTGGACACGGTGGCCTCTTCCTTTTTCCCTTCTGGCCTTGGTGGAATTCCTACCACCGTGGCCTCTGCCTTTGGGACATTGCCTTCATGCTTATCCCCGGGTCAAGGATGGAGTCTGTTACCATTTCCCAGGGGAAATTCCAAGGACCAGACCAGCCTCATCTTATGTTCACCCCAAAGGAAGGTGATCTGGAAAGCCTGTAAACACATGCTCTGAGTGGCTGAGTGGTGTCACCAAGCTGCTTTTGTGCAAGGCTGAAGCACAGATAAGGGGGCAGGCGGTTGGCCGGGGGCCTGAACTGGGGAGAGACCCCTGCAGGCCTGCAGGAGCCAGGGAGAACCTCCCACTGGATCTAAACTTCGGGGACAGCCCGGGGTGCCCCTCTTCACACGGCTCTCAGGCTCCCTCAAAGCCCTTCCCAGGCCCTGCAGGCAGAGAGGGAGGGTGAAGAGAGGCAGAGAGGGCAGAAGTCGCCTGAAAGCCTGGGCTCCGAACCCCTCAGCAGAGCTTTAAAGTGCGTTCTTTCCACGAGGAGGTACCCTCAGCCGGGCTTCCTGAGTGCTGAAGAGAGTGCCTGCCCCTGCAGCTCCCTGCAGAGGTAGCCGGAAAAGGGCAAGGACTGAGGCTGGGCCAACCTCCCGCTGCAGGCTCAAAATGGCCCCCAGCCCAGCCACGCCTCCACCCAGCCCTGATCTGGGTAGATTCTTTGCTGTCTGATCTGAGAGATGCCTAGAGACAGCTCTGAGGGCTGACCACCGCAGAGTGCTGCCCGCCAACATTGTTTCCTTCTCCAAACACAAGACAGGACAGACTTGAGTGTGGGGGCATCCTTGGTCTGAGAACTGTCCTGGTTTGGGGAACCCAGCTGAAAGACATCAGACAAGATGACAAGGCTGACAGCAGGACATGGAGTCTGATCTTTCGGACACTAGAACTTCAGGGTTCTAAGTTCCCACTGGACACGCTTGACCTGTTAACAGCTGCAGCTGGAGACAAGTAGAGAAGAATGGCAGAAGGGCCATGGTAGTGAGGTGACATTCGAGAAAGTCCTAGGCTGAGTCCCTGTGGATCCTGCAATGTCAGGTGGAGCTAAAAGGGGACTGATGAAACACACCCAGCAGGGCCTCTCAGCCAGAGCAGCCACCGTGCATCACACACTTCCATTCTGGTCCTGTGTGTCCCACATCCACCGTTTCTGCACACATGTGTCCTGGAGGCTCTCTGAAGAAGGCACTTCCTCCTGGCAGCCTGCCATGCATAAGCCTGAATAGAAGCCCAAGTCCATCCACAAGGGCCAGGCATTGTCAAGAGTTGAGGGGAGAAAGAAAGATGCCTTCCGACTGCCCCACGGGCAGGCCAGAGAGTGGAGCAGGGCATCAGGCAGAGGCATGCATGTAGACAGGACGTGGCAGGAGGGACAAGGCTGGGCCTCAGGACAGGAACAGGCCCTGTCACCCTCATCCCATCGCTTCTGCTCACTGGCGCCAGCCCTGGCAGGCCACCAGCAGGGCAGGACCAGCACGGCCAGCACTTCCCTTTTGTCCGGGCTGCCCCAAGGGCAGAAGAGGTTGGTGACTGAGGTCACTGAGTGAGAGAGTTCACAGCAAGGGGTTCCCGAAGGCGGGCTATTGCTGTCAGCAGGCCCCGAACCTGCTTCAGACCTGAGCATGGCCTCCCGACGCCACGGTGGGCCAGCAGAGTTGGAGAGAGGCCCCAAGGCTGAGCGTCAGGAAGGGCTGGGGGGGGGCGCAGCCCACTCTCCATGAGCAGGGAAGGGTCTCCTGGCATCTCATGCGGCTGCATGCCAGCTAAGCAGCTAGGACTCTCCCAATCTTTTGCTGATCCTGGTGACGGCCTTGGATGCCTGCTCCGGCAGCTGTGCCGGGTCTGTGAGGATGGAGGTGGAGGTGCTCAGCTGCCGCAGCGTGTTCAACACCACTGCAAGACAGAAAGGGTCAGACACGGGCAGTGACACAGAACCACCACACACCACACACCCGGTTTCGTACCTACAACCCATGTGGGAATGCTCAGACATGGGGCAAGTGGCAGCCGCTCTGGACTGCAGGGAGGAGTGCTGGGGGCCTATGCCAAGACCTGGGCACTCACCCCTCTGCCTCCAGAAGCCTCCCCAAATCCTAGCAGGAGCTGCCGTAGGCAGAGCATCCTATGCTGTTCCTGGTGCCACGGGACTGCCAGCTGTTCTGATATTAAGCTTCTATAACCTTAACATACAGGATCATCTTTGCTTGTTATTATAAGAATTACACAAGAAAACACACTTGAAGGCACCTGATACAGGGCCTGGCAAATAGTGGGCACTCGATCCATGCAAGCTGGGTCTGAGCAGGCTGGGAGACATGGGAGGGCAGGAGCCTCCCGCCCCCACTGGACGCTCCTGACTGAGGGCCTCCTGGACAGCATTGTGCCCCTGCCCCGGCCCCACCTGGTTGCCTGCAATGGAGTCTGGCAAACACTGTCCTCAGCCTGGGGCCGTCCTCCCTCCAGGACTAGCATGAAGCCCCTCACCCTGGCACTGCCCCACTCACTTGGCCTGAGGACGGGCAGGGAGCAGTGCTGGTCCAGCCAGGACAGCGCCGTCCGGTGCAGCTCCTCCAGGCTGCTGGTGGACACCATGCCCTTGAATGACTCAAACAGCGGCTTGATAATTATGCTGAACTGCAGTGTGTGGTTAAAGAAAAGGCAGGCACAGAGAAGGGCTGGGGACTGCAGACCTGAAGGTGGCCGGGCTGGCCTACTCCTTTCCCCCGGGGCTGGAAAGCACCTGCCCACAGAGAATGGATCACTGGGGAAAAGGGGGAGCGATCTCTAGGCAAGGTATGTCTTCCACTTCACGAAAACACTCTGCTCTAACTGTATCTGGACAACAGGGCCGAACACCAAGCGGGCAGGGGGCAGGGACACAGAAGGTCTCTAGTCTGGAACAGGTCCTAGCACAACCACGTGATCAAAATCATTCTTACATACAGTGGCAGGAACATCAGAAGCACAGAACAGGTGGAAAGGCAGAAGCCAACCGGGCACGGTGGCTCACGCCTGTAATCCCAGCACTTTGGGAGGCTGAAGTGGGTGGATCACTTGAGGTCAGGAGTTTGAGACCAGCCTGGCCAACTTGGTGAAACCCTGTCTCTACTAATAATACAAAAATTAGCCTGGCATGGTGGTGGGTGCCTATAATCCCAGCTATTTGGGAGGCTGAGGCAGGAGAATCACTTGAACCCAGGAAGCGGAGGTTGCAGTGAGCTGAGATTGTGCCACTGCACCCTAGCCTGGGCGACAGAGCAAGACTGTGTTCTCAAAAATAATAATAAATAAAGGCAGGAGCCATCTGCCTGAAAGTGGTGTTTGCCTTCTGTGTTAAATGCAAAAATGCATGCCAGTCTCCTACACCATCTTAGTGAAGGCCTGAGGCATGTTTCCTCTTGGACTTTGATCAGGACGGCGCCCACAGTTCCCCCACCCCAGCCTGATGATGGGGAGTGTGCCATTTCATCAAAGAGGCTCCAGTTCATTCCAGATGCCACCCAGCTCTATTAATGACAGGGATCAGGACCAGGGCAGGCAGTAAAACAGCAACACAGGGAATCAGAGCTGGAGGCTGTCACCTGTTCATTTAAAAACTGCCTCTTATGGCCGGGCATGGTGGCTCACACCTGTAATCCCAGCACTTTGGGAGGCCAAGACCGGGGGGATCACCTGAGGTCAGGAGTTCGAGGCCAGCCTGGCCAAAATGGTGAAACCCCATCTCCATTAAAAATACAAAAATTAGCCGGTCATAGTAGCGTGAGCCTGTAGTTCCAGCTACTCAGGAGGCTGAGGCAGGATGATCACTTGAGTCTGGGAAGGTGAAGGCTGCAGTGAGCTGTAACTGCACCACTACACTCCAGCTTGGGTGACAGAGTGAGACCCTGTCTCAGCGGAAAAAAAGATACAAACAAAAACACCTGCCGCTTCCCGCACACACAGGTGCTGTGCCTGCCCTGCCCGACAGCTGCAACTGGGATTCTCTCCTCCCGCACGACCGTCACCTCTGACTGTCAGACCCAAGCCTCAATGCCACGGCCAACCCAACACATGTGCTGACTGTTTACTCAGAGACAGAGCAGTGGCAGGGTGGGGAGTGACCAGGCAGGAACCACTCCCCGTAAGAGCCATGCTGCCACCTGGAAGGCCAAGTGCAGGGTGGCCTTGGCCCAAGAGCCCCCAGAGGTGGACAGAGGTGGACATGCTCCATCAGGCTTCAGACTGGGCTCTGCCACTCGGTGGAGGGAGTCCTGGTTTCCGCCTGTCACAGCAGGGGTGGCACTCACCCTCCCTCTGGCTTCAAGGACCAAGCTGGCTGCCAGGCTTTGTGGGACCACTCCTCCTTCCCCTGCACCTTCTGCAAGTGGCTTTAGAATTGTCCTGATTTCTTAAGGACCTAGAGAGCGAAGCCCACCGTTCTGCCTCCTTAGCCCTTCCTGCAAAGCACCCTGAAGCCCCATCAGCAGCTCCAGCCCACACAGCAGGCCAGGCCGGACCACTCTCTCCCGAGATAGACACTAGCACTGCCTGTCGTGAGGAGCTCGCTGACAGGCATTTAAAGAGTCTTTCTAAAGTAACTACAGTGCCAAGGTCTGTGGCTTCAGTGCATTGGCTGAGGGCGGGGAAGAGCAAAAAGAAAACCCAAAGATACAATCCAGAACTTCCAATTCTGCAAGGTCCGGCTTTTCACGTATTCGTCAAACATGTCTCTCATGTGATCAAACTGGCGCCGGGTGACGGGGACTCCTGTGGCAGGGAGCAGCTGCTGGCAGGAGCTGAAATGACAGGAGCCGTGGGAGCTGTGGAGCAGCCAGTGGCCAATAAGGACCTTGGGACACAAGATGGACAGGGCTGGCCCAGTGCCGTGCTGCAGCCAGGCACAGAGAAGAGAGGTCTGTGGTAGGAGGGTGACAAAGAGCAGAACTACTGCAGCAAAGAGACATCGACCAGTGATGAGGCCACAGGGTCCCACCACCTCTGAGGCAGGCCCTGCGTGGGGTTGGGGTGCCTGGTTGGAGCCCCAAGGCCCAGAAGCTCACATGATGGTGGCATTGAGCTCCTCGATCTCCTCCCGAAGTCGCCGGGCCTCCTCCTGCATCTGGCCCCTCTCCTGCTGCAGCTTGGTGATGTACTCCACGGTCTTCTGCAGTGTGATGGCGTGACTGGTCTGCAGAAGGGGCAGGTGGCTGGAGGCGGCACCCACAGCCAGCAGGCCTGCCACCAGCAATGACCACGCAGGGAGCACGTCTTGCCAGCTCCCCTGCCCTGCCACGGCCCACACTCTTGGCAACTCACCAGCTTGGAATTGTTGGAGATGAGGCTGTTGAGCATGTCGAAGCACATCTTGATGTTGAAGCGCCTTTTCTGCTCAGCTGAGATGTGCTTCATCTGCCGGTTCTGCTGGAGAACCCACTGGTCACTGAGACAGGCACATTGCAGGCACACTGCCCACCCCTCCTCACTCCCTACGCTGATGCTGGGTGCCCAAGGGCCAGGGCTAGAGAGCTACGTGGGAAGAGGGCATGACAAGAAGCTGAAGGCTCCAATGAGGAGCCGCGGGGACAAGACGGGGAACCATAGAAAACCTGCTCTGCAGAACGGAGCACAGCCAGGGCTGGGAACCTCAGGGCTGCACGGGTGCATCCCAGGTGCTGCAAGCCCTGCCTTCCCCACCCAGCCAGCCTTGGTGGTGGCCACACCCTTCCTGCAACTTATGCGGTACCTGCCACACTACGTGGACTCAGCATTGGTTCCCGGGCTTGGGGCCCACCCAGAAGCCTCCAGCGGGCTCACCGTCCCCACAGGGCTGGTTTGTGGGATGGGGCAAGGAGAAGCCCATTTCTGATCCACCCCTGCCTGGGCAGCTCTGGCTGGGTCTGAGGTCTCCCTTCCAGACAGATACAGCTCCTTGATGTCCTTCTGCACTCCTCTCCCCTCCTCCCAAGGGAACCAAGACCCAAGAGAGACATGCGGTACCTTTAGTGCAGCCACATTTTTGGGGTCGGATTTCCCTGAGCAGTTGTTCTGGGGAGACTGAGGACTGGGGCTCTGCTCCGATGCACATGGAGAGGCCTGCCCTGAGTTTGGGCAGTCCCGACCTGGTAAGGACAGACTCCTCTGAGGGACGGGGGACGGAGCCCTGGCCCCTCAAAGCCACCAGGAGGCAGCCCGGGGTCTCTGCAGGGTTATGAGGTGCTTGCTGCTACCCATGTGCTGCACTTGGTTCTTTAAACTGCACACACATGCTTCCTTAGATTTTTCTTATTCACTCCCCAGAAATTTTAAATTCATAACAACAACAAAAACACCCTTAACCCACACAGAACACGATGGAGCCACCCTGTGTGACGTGTTCCAGTCACTGGTGTCACTTTAGGAGATATTTCACAGGTGGGCTCCTTATTATTATTATATTTTTAAATTAAAAAACATTTTTAATAGAGCCAAGATCTCACTATATTGTCCAGGCCGGTCTCAATCTCCTGGGCTCAAGCGATCCACCTGCCTCAGCCTCCCAAAGTGCTGGGATTAGAGGAGTGAGCGACCGCGCTTGGCCCCAGGTGGACTCGGCCTTCTTGGCCCATCCCGCTTCACTGTAACAAATGCCTCAGCTTCCTTTCCTCTCTGTTGGATTATTTTCCCCAAACTCCCCGTGAAGCTGTACAGCAGGCTCTAAGTTCTGTGTTCTGAGACTCCGGAGACCAAGGCAATGGTTGGCCTTAACCTCTCCCTCGATTATTTGAGGGGCCTGACTCCCAACTCTCCTGTGTTTTTGTCTTTCCAGACTGAAGAGTCCTTATTCTCCAAAGCCTGTCCTTGGAAAAGGCCCCTGCTGGCCGAGCCCGCTAAGTCAGAGACCCTCCCTCATTCGTGTCTTCCTGAGGAGGGAGACAACTCTTCGCTCACAGAGTTCCAGGAGCAGCTACACCATGCTTTTGTTTGTTTAAAACGGAGTCTCGCTCTGCCGTCCAGGCTGGAGTACAGTGACTCCATCTCAGCTCACTTTAACCGCCACCTCCTGGGTTCAAGTGATTCTCCCATCTCTGTCTCCTGAGTAGCTGGGACTACAGGTGCATGCCACTAGCCCTGTTGTTGTTGTTATTATTATTATTATTATTAGGTAGGGACAAAAAAAAATTTATTTTTATTTTTCGCCATGTTGGTCGGGCTGGTCTTGAACTCCTGACCTCAAGTGATCCACTTGCCTTAGCCTCCCAAAGTGTTGGGCGTACAGGCATGAGCTACTGCACCCGGCCTACACCATGCTTTTATTTAAGAAAAAAGGCCATTTCCATTTCCCTTCCTGGCACAGCAGGCATTTGAGGGAAGGGGCCCCATCTGCTTACACCCTCTACCAGCAGCACAGCCTCGGGCAAACCATTCATCCCTGACCTGGCCTGCTGGCTCCTCAGATGTCCCTGGGCAAAATCAGTCCTGCTCTGACTGTCTCACCCCTGGATGGCCCAAGAGTGGGCATGGGGCACAGACCTGTAGTGCTGAGACCTGCTGGGGAAGGCCATGTTGGTGCCCAGATGAGGCTGGGTGGCTTCTGTGGCCACAGCAACCCCAGGCTGAAGTTCCCAGAGACAGGAACCCCAGGGCTCCTCAATCCCTTCTCTGGGTGAGAACAGCAGCTCAGTGCCAGGCCTTCGTGGGCAGTCAGCTGGGACTCCCAGAGCACACTGGTCACCTACACGGCCACGTGCCCATTACTTTTCGCCCTGCCAGTGCCACCACAGGTCATCCTGCCACCCACAGAGCATGTTCCCAGACTGTGTTATTGGCAGGCTTACAAGACCTCACTGCGTGTTCTAAGCCCAGGCTCCGTCCTGAGGACCCAGCAAGCGCCCCCCATGATCCACAGCAGGCCCAGTTACTTCCCTTGTGATGTCCCAACCATCCCGCTGAGTGAACACTCACTGGGCCCTGTGACAGTGACCTGGGGGCTGCCCCCATGCAGCTGGACCTGCTCGCCCTTCCCCAGGGGGTCTTGCGCTGTGCTCGGGAAGAGCCGGGAGATGGGGGCAGGCGGGCTGTTCGTGCCATGGCCAAGATCTGTCACCAGGATGCTGCTGTGGAACTCCGGGACCCCAGGAGCCTGCAGTGACATGGGAGCGAGGTCACCCCCAACCGCTGATGCACAGCAGGGCGGCACACCCATCGTCTCAGGTGAGGGCTGCCCAGGAACAGGGTGCTCCGGGTGAGAAGGACACTGCGGGTCTGTCCAGGGCCCTCCTCACCCTGGCGATGGCAGCAGGTGCGATGACCACATTGGACTGGGACACCGTGGAGGCCAACATCCCTTCTCTCTTCAGAGGCCCTGACGTCATGATCACCGCTTGTGGTTGGCCTGAAAAGGCAGCTGCCAGGACAAGGAGGAGGTTCAGGTGCAGCCCTGGGCCACAGGGCTTGGCCCACCCTGCAGAGGCTGCCTCTCTGCCAGTGAGACAGCTTGTTTCCAACTGCAGGGGACAGGAAGACGAAGGCACCAAGGCACCTAAAACTTTGTGTGACTTCTTGAAGGAGATACGTTATAGAACCAGTAAAGAGATAGCCAGGACCGTGTGTTTTCACATTGTAGGTTGTGACTAACTTTAAAAAAAGATAGACAGGCTGGGTGCTGTGGCTCACACCTGTAATCCCAGCACTTTGGGAGGCCGAGGTGGGTGGATCACCTGAGGTCAGGAGTTCGAGATCAGCCTGGCCAACATGGTAAAACCCCGTCTCTACTAAAAATACAAAAGTAGCCAGGTGTGGTGGCACACGCCTGTAATCCCAGCTACTCAGGAGGCCGAGACAGGAGAATCACTTGAACCCGGGAGGCGGAGGTTGCAGTGAGCCAAGATTGCGCCATTGCACTCCAGTCGTGGCGACAACAGTGAAACTCCATCTCAAAAAAAAAAAAAAAGAAAAAAAAGAGAATAGAGACTGCGTGCGGTGGCTCACACCTGTAATCCTAGCACTTTGGGAGGCCGAGGTGGGCAGATCACCTGAGATCAGGAGTTCGAGACCAGTCTGGCCAACATGATGAAACCTCATCTCTACTAAAAATTTAAAAAAATGGACTGGGCGTGGTAGCTCATGCCTGTAATCCCAGCACTTTGGGAGGCTGAGGAGGGTGAATCACAAGGTCAGGAGTTCAAGACCAGCCTGGCCAACATGGTGATGCCCTGTCTCTACTAAAAATACAAAAAATTAGCTGGACGTAGTGATGGGTGCCTATAATCCCAGCTACTCAAGAGGCTGAGGCAGTAGAATCGCTTGAACCCGGGAGGCGAAGGTTGCAGTGAGCCGAGATCACACCACTACACTAGAGCTGGGCGACAGAATGAGACTCTGTCTCAAAAAACAAACAAACAAACAAACAAAAATTAGCCGAGTATGGTGGTACACACCTGTAATACCAGCTACTCGGGAGGCTGAGGCAGGAGAATCGCTTGAACCCAGGACGGGGAGGTTGCAGTGAGCCAAGATTATGCCACTGCACTCCAGCCTGGGTGACAGAGCAAGACTCTGTCTCAAAAAAAAAAACAAACAAAAAAAACCAAAAAAAGATAGAGCATAGAAAATGGACTAGATCATGGACATGTATTATTTAATGCCACTTTTGTTTCATTTAAGTGGTTGTGTGTGCATGCGCGCACATGTGCACACCAGGGTGGGGGTGGTGGTCACAAGTTTGAAAGCCTTTGGGATGGGAAAACATCCCTCTGCTCTGGGTCAGGGGGAGCCCCACACCGAGTTCCCCCACCTGGCTCACCTGGGGTGATGCAGGTGTTCTTCAACACCAAGGACACGGGCTCTGGTTTGGGAGCAGGCACTATTTTGTGGGGCTGCTTAGGCCTGCCCCCAGTCAAGGATACAGGTTTGGGGTGCACAAAAGTTAACCGTGGCTGGGGAGGCCGGGGGACAGGAGACAGTGCCAGTCCACAGGGGGCCGCTGATGGAGCAGGGTGATGGGTGGTGATCACAAGGCCCTGACTCTGGCTGAAGGTGGTGGCAGAGGCGTCATGGGTGAGGGTGGCGGAGGCCGTGTGGGTGATGACAGACGGCACTTTGCTCACTCCAGCAAACTTCTGTGGCTGGTGGAAGGTGGGTGGAGCTGGGGGGTTCAGGGCAGTGGCAGGAGGAGGAACTAACGGTAACACGGGGGAGACAGGTGGTGGAGCGGGGCTGGGAGACAGCAGGGGCATGGTGAAGACGGGGAGGAAGGGCTGTGGGACACTCAGTGGTGGCTCTGAGGGACCGAAGTCCGTGGGCTGGATAAACGGGTCCTCAGCCCGGGAGGTGTGTTCACAGCTCTGCCCGTCCACGTGAGCCAGGGGCGGGGCGGTGGCGGGCACGATGAGGCTGTCAGGCAGGCTCACAGTGGGGAGGGCGGTGGTCTGCAGGACGCTCTCCTGAAAAAGGAAAAGAGGAGCCAGGAAGCAACACTGGGGTCAGACAATTCCTTTCTAGCGCTGCACACTGCCAAGTCCAACTACACAGGCCAGGCGCTAGGACAGAGGCACAAAGGCCATGTCTCCATGCCCATGGCTGCTGATCTGGGGACAGGGATTTGTGTTTCCCTGCGTGTCTGCGGGGGTCTTGTTTCCATTAAAAACTAAGTAACTCAGAGCTCAGATAAGGCAACGGCCCTCACACAGCTGGCTAGCAGCCTGGGAATATCTTGTTTCTGGAGTCCAGCAGAGTCTCCCAAAGTCTCTGCCATCTTCTGTTACTGAGCAGAGGTAGCCTGGACTGCAGCTGCTCAGGGCTCCCCGAGGACAATTTCACGTGTCAACTGGTCATCAGGCCACCTCTTCCTAAATAAGAAAAGCTACGAGGAATGGTTCAGATCCCAGTCTCTGCAGTAGAAATTCTTCCTGGAGCCTGTTTGAAGATGATGCCAGCTTACCAGTATCTAACTGGTCATGGGCATAAGCATGACGGCTCCATAAGGACAAAGAATGGTACCTCGCTCAGCTCTGTAGCCCAAGCACTTGTAAGCAACTTTTTGGATTGCTTAGTAAAACGTGAAAGAAATATACAGAAGATATTTTTATTAGTAATCCATGCTTTTCTTCTCTGTCTAGCTAATTCCATGTTAATTAGTCGGAGCAGAGCTAGCTGCACATAGGTTACCTGGCACTCAGGCAGGAGCATACCTGGACCGACAGAGTCTCCCACCCATGGGTGCTGAAGGATGCTGTCAGAGGGCTGGAATTGTGCCTCTGCACATTAGCACTGGTGTAGCACCGCTTGACGCTTTGCTGGTGACTGTGTGGCTATGTCATTAGCCTTGCTCCAGCAGCAAACCTTTGATGAGTAGCCCTGTGCCTGCCAGCCCCTCCCCCCACCCATCCCCCAGCTTCCTCTACCTGTGCAGGTGGGTTGTTGGGATCTGGTACAGGTGCTGAGGCAGATGCAGGTAGCATGGAGCCAAAAATGGAGCGGCTAGAAGAGAAGAGGTCTGAAAAACAACAGCAGGGGTCTTCTGAGCTCAGTGTGCCCAGCATTTGCTGGAATCAAGACTCAAACAGGGCCAGGCATGGTGGCTCATGCCTATAATCCCAGCACTTTGGGAGGCCAAGGTGGGCGGATCTTGAGGTCAAGAGATCGAGACCATCCTGGCCAACATGGTGAAACCCCATCTCTACTAAAAATACAAAAATTAGCCCGGCGTGGTGGCACATGCCTGTAGTCCCAGCTACTCAGGAGGTTGAGGCAGGAGAATGGCTTGAACCTGGGAAGCAGAGGTTGCAATGAGCCAAGATTGCACCACTGCACTCCAGCCTGACGACAGAGTGAGACTCCCATCTCAAAAAACAAACAAACAAAAAAATGGTGCCAACCACCATGCCTGGTTGGTGCCACCAGTGGTCCCAACTACACGGGAGGCTGAGGCGGGAGGATCGCTTAAGCCCAGGAGTTAGAGGGTGCAGTGAGCTGTGTTCTTGCCACTGTACTCCAGCCTGGGCTACAGAGCCAGGCTCTGTCTCAAAATAACAAAGACTAAAACAGGCTGGGTGTGATGGCTTACACCTGTAATTCTAGCACTTTGGGAAGCAGAGGCAGGAGGATCACCTGGGCAACATAGGAGACCCCGTCTTTACAAAAAATGAAGAAATGAACTGGGTGTGTTTGTGTGTGCCTGTAGTCCCAGGTACTCAGGAGGCTGAGGAGGGTGGATCACTTGAGCCCGGGAGTTCAGGGCTGCAGTGAACCATGATTGAGCCACTGCATTTTAGCTTGGGTGACAGCGCAAGACCCTGTCTCTAAAAAAAAAAAAAAAAGACTCAAACAAATCAAGGACTAAACCCCTAAAGCCCACATGGCCCAGGGGGGTGCCATGGCCAGAGGCATTACCCTTAGAGACACCTTTTTTTTCTGTAGAAAGGGGGCTCTGGTTGGAACCACACATGTTGGCAACTATCCTGGGCTCTGAAACACTCCCAGGCCTGGCGTTTCTGCTGCTCTCACAACAGCAGGGGCTCAAGGACCCATCTAACTGCAGGGCCTTGGCAGGGAGCTGGCTGTGTCGTCAGCGCCCTCTGCTGCTTCGAGGGAGAACTGCTTACGGTCACGGCTAAACCCAGGACCAATTTCCTTGCTGAACAATGTCCCAGAAAAACTTCCCAGACCTTGCAGTTACTACAAAAAACAGTTTAGTTTTTTAAAAAATTCTGTGCTCGCCCCCTTGCCCATTCTACCAAGTCTTGCTCTTAAAGGAAGGCAGCGATCTGCTCTGTGCTGGGCTAGGGGAGATGCAGGCAGCCATGCTCTGTCTGCCTCTGGTCCTCACCCTGGAAAGGCTCGAAGGTGTCCATGAAGTCCAGGTTAGGCTGCAAAGGAATCAGTCCCGGCTGGATCATGTCTGCATTTCCCAGATGTGCTGCAAGAATCACAGAGAGAGGAACCATTTTGTCTTCTCAGACAATGTTGCAGGAACATAAAAAAGGCCTGGAACAGACCTTCCTGGCCCTGCTCACATTCTAGAGTCTTCCAAGGAGCTGGCTGGGATTTCTACCTTCTCGTGGGTTTGTGGCCATTCCGAACCCTCAGAAGGCAGGAAAGTGTTTTTGCCAGGAAGGTAAAATTGAGTATCAGGGAATGGACACCCCAGGAGGCTGTGAAGAGCTCAACAGAGAACAGAGACCTTCCCCAACACTGTTCTAATTTTCAATCTTAGGGCTCTTCCCTGAGGGGTTAACTGGAAGACTGAATGCCACCAAGGTGAGGGGTCACACCCGGGAGTGCTTCCGATTTTCTTTAGTATGAGTCACGGCCCGGCTGCCTTGGCTTAGGCATGGCACATGTCCCCCGTGAAGGGAACAGCATCCAAAATGTGCCAATGACTCAGACTAGACCCTGCTGCTATCCTCCCACCATGGCACTACGGGAATGGCAGCAGCCCAGTAGGCCCACTCTGCAGACCCACCCACTCGGTATGTGCAGCCTGGATGTCAAATGAGGCCAGCCATCCTTCCCTTCCTTACTGCCTGCCCCCAACCGTGATGCGCAGCAGCTCAGAGATGGCCCTGAAGGAACCCTGGCCCAGAGGAGGCCTGGCAGAGAAGGAAGCGGCTGGCTGTTCAAAGCCCAAGGCCCTGGTTTGGGTTACCTATTTCCCGGGGATTGGGCCAGGCCACCGGCTGGTGTGAAGAAAGCGTGGAGAAGAGGGTGTCGCTGAATTCCGACATGAGCATGTCTGTGTCCAGCAGGGGGTCCTCCTCCATGGGGACGGGGGTCTTCCATCCATCCCCGTGCTTGTGCCAATATAGCATGTCATCGTCCTAACACAACACCAACATGGGGGAGGAAGCATCAAAGAGTAACTGACAGTGGGACGAAGAATTCCCACACCTGTCAGCTGGGGAAATTCATCACAGGGCTGCCCCGTGGAAGTGAGGCAGCAGGGTGGAGGCATTCGGAGAGTGGCTCCCTCCAGCCCACCCAATGGAGAGCTGAACTGCTTCTTGAGCCATTCCTGAGACTCCAGGGAGGGCCCATGGCCTGCCACCTTTTGCACGGCTCCCCGGTGGGCCACCGAAGTCCCTGCTGTCTCGTGTCAAAGTGGAGGTCCTCAGAGCTCCCAGGCTCACCCACCTGGACCAGGCTGGAGAGGTCTTCATCCTTGTGCTGCTGTAGCTGTGGGCAAAGGGACAGGACACGGCGGTCACCAATGGCCCTAGGAGGGCCCAAGGGCTCTAGAATATACAGAACTCTTGGGGAGGCAGGCAGGGGTCCTGCTCACACCATCCCCAGGCCGATGCCTGCACAAAGGAGACTCCCACCCAATGCACAGATGGAGAAACTGAGAGCAAAGATGACCTGACTGAGGCAGGCCATCGCCTGGGCTAGTCTGGCCCACTGGGCCCCAGATTTACTGCTTGATGCTCCACATCCAGGTGGGGCGGCTGTGGAGCCTACAGCCTCGGCCAGGGCTCTGAACCAGGGACTCTGCCGGCTCCCTCCCTAGGCAGGCTGCCTGAACACTCCAGCCAGATACCCTTTTCTTGAAGTAGGTTCTCCACTTGTGATACTCCCGGATCACAATCTCGATGCGGCTCTTCCAGTACTTCCCTTCCGTGGTGATGGCCTAGGACAGGTACAGAGGCCAGAGTGAAAAGAGGGGGCTCTGCTTGATCAGTAAAGTTCAACTGGTGTACCGAGAAGTATCCGGCACTACAATCAGGCCTTAGGCAATCCAGCTGGAAACCCCACGGTGGCTACCACATCACTCAGAAAGTACGTCCCACTTCTGCTGTGCCACAGCAGGCCCTCTAGCTAACAATGCGCTTTCATCTCAAGACCTAAGGCATCCAAAGGCCTTGGGGGCACGGTCCTGAGGCTCTGACCAGGAGGATGGGGTGAGAGCAGAACACTCCAGCAGAGGAAGCAGCAGGGGAACGCTGCAGAAACTCCCGAGCCCCCCATAAATGCTCCTTCCCCACAGCCTCTGCCACATTCAAAGGGCAAAAATGAACAGCCAATTCCAGGAAGTTTCACGTGGAATGTGCCCTCCAGGAGCCTCTCATCCAACCTTCACGTGATGCCAGCGTGGATGCCTGGCATGACAGCCTCCGAGCTCTAGAGGTAAGGAGCCCCAGTGCCTGGGGCTGCCTCACTTTCTGATCTCAAGGTCCAAATCACCTCACCTACAAACACTCTGTGTGTGTCCCTGACAGCGACAGCGAAGATGCTTTTCTGTTAAAAAGAACTGATTACAATATTGCCATACCCAACAAAATGATATCCCTTGATACTGTCTAATACCAGATTATACCTGACTGTCTCAAAACTGCCTTTCATTAGCTTACCTTCTAAATTCCCCTTTATCGTTAACAGTGAGACATGCCTAGACAAAATTAAAGCAACACAGAAGAGTATGCAGTGAAGAAAACATCTCCCCCTCATCTGGCAGCCCTAATCCTACTCCCCAGAGGTTCCTGAAGTCTCTTAATAAAGACACGTCTGTATATCTTTCTAGACACTTCCTGTGCATGTATAATCACACATAGACACACACTTTAAAAATTAACAGAAAAGATATTAACCCCCTCAGTCCCTGGGCCAATCCCTCTGAGAAGGGGGAGGCTCTGCAGCCTGGGGTTGCCAGAGGCCACCAGCTCCCAGGCCTGGCCCCTGTACTCCCCTCTGCAGCCTCTCCTGCAGGACTAGCCCGCGGTGAGCCGCTCCTGGTAAGGTGCTGGTGTGTTTCCATTCTCAACCACCCTTGGTCACTGCCAAGTACCTCCGGCCGGCGGTGCTCATCTACGTCCACAGAGCCGTCTAGGGGCGTCACAAAGTGGCACACAGGATTCTTGCGCTTTTCCAGATCTGAGCAGAGAGAGGGTGAGAGTCATACCATGATCCAGACCCCTGAGGGAGCCCCAGCCTGTCTGCCGCACCCCTCCCCCAGGGCGGACCATATTCCCCGGTACCCTTTCCTTCTCCTTCCCTAGGAAAAGGAGATTTCAGGGGAATAAAGGAATCCAGGTGAAAGGGGAGGAATCTGTCAATAACGCCTCAGCCAGAAAGGCAGTGTGGCTACTCAGAGAAAGGTCAGCCCAACACAAGCCTGCCCCAGCACACTCATCTCCCGAAGAAGCTGCCAGGTCCATGACACCCGGGCTGGAGAGAGAAGGCCCGTGCCCGAGTCTTCCTAGACCTGCTCCCTGACTCTTCAGATGCCACCCCTCTGCTGGGCCTGATAGCCAGTAAATGTCTACTACCCTAGGACTTGGCTTGGGCTTCCTGTCTGCACAGACTGAACTTCTGTTAGAAACACCAGGTCTCAGGAGCAGACTCTAACCCCTGGGTGCCCAGGCCTCCAGGCCATGGAGTTCTGACCACCACCGGAGCCTAGGCTGGGCGGCACTTACACTGCATGTACCAGGCCCGCCAGATGGCATTATTGAGCCGGATCTTGTCTCTCCACTGTAGCTTCAGGCCCTTGAAATTCTTCCACTTTGGAGACACCAACTTCCCACTGAAAGGCAAGGCAAACAGGGAGACTCAGTGATTACTCTGAAATTGAAGTGAAACTACAAAGTGCCACCCAATCATTCCAGGACCAAACTCCTGACTGACCCACCCCCAGCCAGACACCGGGCTTCATGGAATTCAGGTCACTGGGGGATTTCTTCATGGCGGGGATGCTGTCAGGGTGCGGAGGGCAGGACTGGCCGCAGGGGTAGCGACTCGTGTGCGCGGCGGCAGCATGTGGGGTTCACCACATTCTTCCACCTACTTTGGCATATCCTACAAATTTTCCATAACTAAAAATTAAAAGAAATCTGTTGACCACAGAGTGAAACCCAGGCTCCTGTGACCTGGTCGTGGCCCGCCTGCTTTGCCACCAGCCCCCACGAGGCATTCACAATCCAAGTACCTGAGCATCCCACTGGCCTGAGTGCCTGCAGGGCAGGGCCCCTCCTGCCTCCCAGAGCCTCTGACATGGTCCTCACTCATGATGTCCCTCCAGTCAGCCACCTTCTAATCCTTCAAGATGCTGCCCCCGACACCATCTCCTCTGAGCCGGCCTGGCCTCTCCCAGCCTGCTGCCTATTCCTTCTGGGTCCCTCTGCTCTCCTCCACTCTGGGACGGTCTCACAGGAGCTCTTATGTAGCAGTATCTGCACACACGCGCCTTTCCCTGTTGACACTGCAACTGCTCTAGGGAAGACTGTTAGGTGGCTTGGCACATAGTAGGGGTTCAATTAACAATTCTTCACTATATGTCAAGAGCACTCGTAAATCCAGCCTCCGTGGTGGCACAGCCGTCTTGGGCAGCTCAGTTTTCCAAGCCATCTCTGGGCAGCCGGCATAGGGTTTCTCTTTTTCAGATGGCTTGAGATGGGCAAGGCACTATTTCTGGCCCATATCACAGTGGGGCTGTGGAGGTTTGATCTGACCACAGGCCACAGTCCTGCCCCTTCTCCAGTCCTACTCAGAAAGGCCACGTGGCAAGCCAAAATTTGCCAACAATAGTTGCAGCCTTCACAGGAAGCGCCTGAGCAACAACCATTCCGTGAACCTGGAACCTGCCCTGGAAGGCAGATGCCCTGGCTGTGCCGCTGGCAGGACCCTTGTGCCTATCCCCACCCAAACCCCCAAGGAGCCCAGGCTTTGGGCAATACAGGCCAGAAGGTTATGACACCCCCAGAAAAATGTCAGTGCATCCTCTCAGCACACAAGAGACACGCAGACAGCAGCAGCTTCTGTGCAACGGATTAGGGACTCAGAGCAGTCACACGCCTTCTTCCTTCCTTCTCTCCCCAGTTCAAAGGCTCGTCTAACCCACCTCCATGCTGATGGCCTGGCCTCACTGGCAGTACAGCAGGCAGCTACGGCACTGGACAGCCACCGCTGTGTCATGGCGTACCTGCTACCTACCACAGCAGTGCCCTGGGTAAAATCAGAATGACATCCCCTCCTCCAGAGTGTGTTAATAAGGACTAAATGAAAGCACTCTTGTGTACAGTAAAATACACACACACATGCATGCTTAGACAGACACACAACTGGTAAACCCTAAAGCAAACACAAAGATATTAATAACCATCTCAATGATCTAGAGTTAAGTTATTACTGAAAGGCATAAATTTTTTTTTTTTTTTTTGAGATAGAATCTCGCTCTGTTGCCCAGGCTGGAGTGCAGTGGCGAGATCTTGACTCACTCCAACCTCTGCCTCCCGGGATCAAGAGATTTGCCTGACTCAGCCAACCGAGTAGCTTGGACTACAGGTGCCCACCACCACATCAGCCTAATTTTTTGTTTGTTTGTTTTTTGAGACAGAGTTTTGCTCTTGTTGCCCAGGCTGGAGTGCAGTGGCGCGATCTCGGCTCACGGCAACCTCTGCCTCCCGGGTTCAAGTGATTTTCCTGCCTCAGCCTCCCGAATAGTCGGCATTACAGGCATGTGCCACCACACCCAGCTAATTTTGTATTTTTAGTAGAGACGGGATTTCATCATGTTGGTCAGGCTGGTCTGGAACTCCCAACCTCAGCTGATCTACCCGCCTCGGCCTCCCAAAGTGCTGGGATTATAGGCATGAGCCACCACACCTGGCCTAATTTTTGTATTTTTAAGAGAGACGGGGTTTCACCATGTTGGCCAGGCTGGTTTTGAACTCCTGACCTCAAGTGATCCTCCTGCCTCAGCCTCCAAAATTGCTGGGATTACAGTATGCACCATTGTGCCCAGCAAAAGGCATAATTTTAAAAAATTTAGTTTTGATTTTCGTGGATACACAGTAGGTGCATATATCGAAGGGCACGATGTTTTTAACAACCCCCGCCCTGAAGTTCTTTCTCTTATGTTTGCCACATTGCCATGTGGTTCCTCTTCCTCCACAGGTGGAAAAGGTAACACCGGTGCCCTCTGCCAACACAAGGAACAGAGACCTGGGCAGAAGTCAGCTCCAAGTGCCAGACCAGCCCTGAGGGTGGGATCCACGTAGCTGCAGAAGCCTCACCCACTCTGCGCTGTGAAGAGCTGAGGACTGAAGACAGGGGACAGCTGAGGCGGGGAGGTTCTCCTCATGCAACATGTCTTTGGTGGGCCACACGTCATGCCTGCGTGCTCAGCGTCCTGAAGGGCAGATGGCTGTTGGCACAAGGTGGATAACCAACCTGGCCAGAGCAGTGAGGGGAGGCTTTCTGTAGGAAGTGGTGCTTAAGCAGAGGCCTAGAGGATAAGGAAAGCCAGCTCAGCCGAGAGGAGACAAAGCCCACGCAGTTCCTTCTGCCTGGCCTGTGGTGGCCCCAGTGAGCAGAACTCAGCCTGATCGAGGCAGTGAAAAGCCCTCAATGTGTGAACCGGGCATGGTGGCGTGCGTCTGTAGCCCCAGCTACTGGGGAGACTGAGGCAGGAGGAGCGCTTGAGCCCAGGTGTTTGAGGTTGCAGTGAGCCATGATGGCACCACTGCACTCCAGCTTAAGTGAAAGAGCAAGACCCTGTCTCAAAAAACAAACAAACAAACAAAAATAACCAACCAAAAAAGGGAATCTGAAGGCAGGGGATAGCAGCAAACCTGGAGGGCAGAGGGTTTTAATCACATACAATGAGGGAAGCGGCTACACGCAGGGAAATTTAGCCTTACAGGCTAGAAAGTTTAGATGAGGGTCCCCTCTTCTTCCTCTCTGTGAGCTGAAATGTTTCCCTTTTCTTTGGTGTTTACATCAAACACAGTCAGACTTCAGCAGCAACACGGAGATCAGAACTCCCAACTGGCATGACCCCTCCACTCCGAGTTTCTGTAATATCTCTATGGCCAACAGGTGGCGCTCAACAAACACAAAGAAGGGCATCCAACTCAAAATCCAAACTTAAACCAGCCACTGCCAGAAAGGGTCCACCGCCCGCACCCTCATGGCAATTTCAAGTCAAGATCGGAGGAGGCAACGCGTGAAGTTCTGTGATGCCTCAGAAGGTGGCAAGGTGGTAATGAATGCTTCAGGTGTTACAAAGGAAGGGACACCCTCGACGACTCATGTCCAGAAACCCTGGGCAGGCTTGTATAGATTTCTCTCCTGATGGGCCTGGCAGAGCTGTTAGGCTATGCACTGTCAATCTTCAAGGAGGGGAGCGGGGACGTTTCCTACGCAGACATCCATGGGGGCTCTTCTTCACAGGGTACTCAGGAAAAGCTGCTCTAAAAGTCCCACAAGGGGCTAGGCGCAGTGGCTCACGGCACTTTGGAGGGCTGAGGCGGGAGGATCACTTGAGTCAGACTAGCCTGGGCAATATAACAAGATCTCGTCTCTTAAAAAAAAAAAAAAAATAGGGCTGGGCGCAGTGGCTCACACCTGTAATCCCAGCACTTTGGGAGGCCGAGGCGGGTGAATCACGAGGTCAGGAGATCAAGACCATCCTGGCTAACACGGTGAAACCCCGTCTCTACTAAAAATACAAAAAATTAGCCAGGCGTGGTGGCGGGCGCCTGTAGTCCCAGCTACTCAGGAGGCTGAGGCAGGAGAATGGCATGAACCTGGGAGGCGGGGTTTGCAGCGAGCTGAGATCGCACCACTGCACTCCAGCCTGGGAGACAGTGAGACTGAAAGCATCTGCGGTTGCCGGAACTTCTGCTCCCCTAACTCACGCTGCCAGCTCAACATCTTCCAGACAAAGGTGACTGGGCTGCCTCTTAGTCTAACTTGGATTATGCCCCATTCCTTCTTTAAAGCAGACCAGAAACATGTCCTGACTATTTCTGTGAGACCACTGGCTTCCCCGAAGACACGAAATTCTCCTCCGGCCTCCACCTCCCGAACCTGCCCCTGCCATCTGCCCATCAGAAAAGTGAAGGCCGACTGCACTCACCCATTCGCTAGCCATCTCCTCCCCCTCTGTGGGAAGGCCATCAACTAGGGTCGCCAGCACAGGGTCTGGCATGTGGGAGGTGTTTTAAATATGCAGTTATTAAATGAATGCTAAATTTTCCATGAAGAACAATCTTTACACCACCCTGCCACGGCCGCCCTTCCTAGAAGGCAGGTTCTTGACGTGAAACAGGAAATTCACAGTACAACAAAGGTCTCTCTCAAAACTTTTCTTGGATGAAACTAGCAAACTATGAATTCCTCAGAGGTCTGGCAAGAGACTGCTTTGGAATGGAAGGAAATTAAATTGCAAGACATGCACAGACCAAGCTGGAAGTAAGAACAGGGGCAGGCAGAGAGGGCAGGCAGGGCGTGGCAAGGTCAGGGGTCCCTAATTCTGTTGGTTCCGGCTGGGACGAACTCCTGACTCCTGCTTAGACCATTCTCTCCAAAAGAAAGCAGGCAGAGGCCGGGCATGGTGGCTCACGCCTGTAATCCCAGCAATTTGGGAGGCCGAGGTGGGCAGATCACGAGGGTTAGGAGTTTGAGACCAGCCTGGCCAACATGGTGAAACCCCGTTTCTACTAAAAATACAAAATTAGTCAGGCGTGGTGGCACGTGCCTGTAATCCCCGCTACTCAGGAGGCTGAGACCTCGCCAATGCACTCCAGCCTGGGCAACAGAGCAAGACTCTATCTCAATTAAAAAAAAAAAAAAAAGCTGGATGCAGTGGCTCACGCCTGTAATCGCAGCACTTTGGGAGGCTGAGGCAGGCGGTTCATGAGGTCAAGAGATCAAGACCATCTTGGCCAACATGGTGAAACTCCATCTCTACTAAAAATACAAAAATTAGCTGGGTGTGGTGGTGCGTGCCTGTAGGCCTACCTACTTGGGAGGCTGAGGCAGGGGAGTCGCTTGAATCTGAGAGGTGGAGGTTGCAGTGAGCCAAGATGGCGCCACTGCACTCCAGCCTGGCAACAGAGCGAGACTCCATCCCAAAAAAAAAAAACAACAAACAAAAAAACCAAGCATGCAGAGGGCTCTGGGGCTGTCATTATGGGTCTCAGAACAGTGGTGGAGCCCATTCATTTGTTCATTCAACCATATTTGTTTGTCATGGGGCAACATTTCCTCACCATTCCTGGTGCTTCTTAGAGGGACACCCCTTAGCAAAACACCCCTGGCTTCCTCCCTACTCCCTGACAGACAGGTAGAGTGGGGCATCTCAGTGAGTACTGCAGGACAGGTACAGTGAGGGCTGCAGGACAACCTGGGCTGGGGTCGTTCCCTCCTTCCCCTGCTCCTGAAGAGGGGATGGGGGTGGAAGGTCAGTCCGGGCTTCTCTTACAAGCCATATCCTCAGCTTGGTCAACAATAAAGTTAATATTTTGGCCAACATCTGCTGACTCTTTTTCTTGTAGTAAAATAAATATAAAATTTACCATTTTAACCATTTTAAAGTAGATGATTCAGTGCCATTAAGAACATTCACAGTGTTTTCTAACCAGCACTATTACCTAGTTCCCCACTTGTAATCCTAGCACTTTGAGGGGCCAAGGCAGGAGAACTGCTTGAGCCCAGGAGTTTGAGACTGGTCTGGGTAACTTAGTGAGACCCCCACGTCCACAAAAAATTAGAAAATTAGCTGGGCTTGGTGGCATGTGCCTGTGGTCCTAGCTACTCAGGAGGCTGAGATGGGAGGATCGCTCTAGCCCAGGAGGTCAAGGCTGCAGTGAGCCACTATTGTACCACTGCACTCCAGCCTGGGTGACAGGGCAGGACCCTGTCTCAAAAGAAAAGAGAAAAGAAAGAGAAGGAAAGAAGGAAGGGAAGAGAAAAAGAGAGAGGAAGGAAAGAAGGGAGGGAGGGAGGGGGAAAGAAAAAAAATACTCTCAGAACTTCATTACTTTCAAGGCAGAATCATATTCCATGCATAGATGGACCACATTCTGTTTATCCATCATCAGTAGGACACAGGTTGTATCCACCTTTCGGCTATGGCAAATAGCGCTGCTACAAAGTGACTCCTCCGTTTTATTTCCCAATCAGTGTAGAGCTCTGGTGGGGAAGAGTTCTCATCACTGAGCTGGTGCTGGGGATAGAATGATGGGCAAAAACAATTGTGAGCCTTCTTGAAGGGCAAGCTGACAACTGCCCATCAACATCGTAACTGCACATCCCTGTGGCCCACAAGCCCCCTCCAAGGAAGTGATTCGACAGATTCACTTCACATGGGCACAAAGACATGAAGAGAAGGACATTAAACTGCAGCACTGTTTGCAGCAGCAAAAGGTTGAAAATAACCTAGATATTCATCACAGGGGACCAGTCAAAACTGGCATATCTACACAGTGGAACACTATGGGGTAATTTTTAAAATAACACATTTCTATGTGGTAACATATAGGGAAGACCTACAAGAAGCACTGTTAAGTAAGTGCAAAAACAAAAATAAAACCAAGGTGCAAGACATACGGTATGGCTACCATTTGTTTTTCTTTTTTCTGTTTTTTTGTTTGTTTGTTTGAGAAGGAGTCTCACTCTGTCACCCAGGCTAGAGTGCAAGCCTGGCTCATTGCGAGCTCCGCCTCCCTGGTTCACACCATTCTCCTTCCTCAGCCTCCCAAGTAGCTGGGACTACAGGTGCCCGCCACCGTGCCCAGCTAATTTTTTGTAGTTTTAGTAGAGATGGGGTTTCACCGTGTTAGCCAGGATGGTCTTGATCTCCTGACCTCGTGATCTGCCCGCCTCGGCCTCCCAAAGTGCTGGGAATACAGGCGTAAGCCACCGTGCCCGGTCCATTTGTTTTTTATTTTTATTTTTATTATCTATTTATTTTTTGAGATGGAGTCTTGCTCTGTTGCCAGGCTGGAGTGCAGTGGCGATCTCAGCTCACTACAACCTCTGCCTCCCGGGTTCAAGCAATTCTCCTGCCTCAGCCTCCCGAGTAGCTGGGATTACAGGCATGTGGCACCACGCCTGGTAAATTTTTGTATTTTTAGTAGAGACGGGGTTTTGCCATGTCGGCCAGGGTGGTCTCGAACTCCTGGCCTCACATGATCCACCCACCTTGGCCTCCCAAAGTGCTGGGATTACAGGCGTGAGCCACCACGCCCGGTCCGGTATGGCTACCGTTTATATTCAGAGATATCCACACAGACACATAGGAAAGGAGGGAGGATAAAAGACAGCCAGGATGGATACATAAGAAAAGGGTAAGAGTGCCACAGCGATTTCCCTTTGCAGAGATGAGCTGGAGAAGCAAGGGGTCCAGTGAGAAGGAGTGTTCGCTGGTCACCGTTTTGTATTGTTGAAATATAACACTGGAATGTACAGCATTCCTCCCTTTACTGTGGTATTGTGGTTTACCCATGATCAACCGCTGTCTGAAAATATTACATGGAAAGTTGCAGAAATAAACAATCTATAAATCCTAAACTATGCACCGTTTGGAATAGCATGAAATCTCATGCTGTGCGCTCTGTCCCGCCTGGGACATGACTTGTCCCTTTGTCCAGCAGATCCACACGGTAGTTGCCACTCATCTGCTAAGTCGCTTAGCAGCCATCTCAGTGGTCAGATCCATGGTTGTGGTATCACAGTGCTTATGTTCAGGTAGCCCTTATTTTACTTAATAATGGCCACAAAGCGTAAGAGTAGTGAGGCTGGCAATTCAGATATGCCCAAGAGAAGCCTTAAAGTGCTTTCACTAAGTGAAAAGGAGAAAGTTCTTGACTTAAGAAAAAAACTCATAGGCTGAGGTTGCTAAGATCTATGGTAAAAAGAGATTTTCTCTCCGTGCACTTGTGAAGAGATTGTCATAACTGCTCTGTATTATGATTGTTGTTAATCTCTTACTGTGCCTCACTTATAAATTAAGTTTTATCACAAGTATATAGCTAACATGTGAAAAAATAGAGTGTATACAGGGTTTGGTACGATCTGAGCTTTCAGGCATCCACTGGGGTCTTAGAACACACCCCCTCAGATAAGGGGGACTACTGTATTACTTTTTCAAAGTAAACAAGGAAAAAAGACCAGGTAAGGTCCAAGACATTCCAGGGCTTCTAGTTAACTGTGGAAGACAACTCATCACAAAAAGAGATATAAACTTGTGAATGAGTCAACTCTGGGCACCAGATCCAGATATGAGGATCACAGTTATTAGGTGGTTTCAATGGGGGAGTAGAGGAATGACTCTTCCAGGAGTCCAATTCACTTGCTTCAAAAGGGCAGTCTCTATCGGCTGGTCCTGGGATGTGGGCCTGGTCCCACAGGCTGCCAGCAGCCAAAGCTAACAGGCTACAGACGAACAAAGGTTCACTGAGGAGCCAGGACGCGGGAGGGGCCACCGCCAGTGGCCTGGCAGGAGGGGCAGTGTGCAGGTCAGGCCGCCCACCCGAGCAGAGAGCCTCCTATGGAGGAAGCCCAGGGGTTTCAGGTCCTGCTCCATCCTCCTCGTGGCATCCTTGGCATCTTTTTTCTTATATTCAAAGAACATCCTGTTGGAGAAGTAGGCTCCGAGGGCTGTGGCGGGAAGGCTGGTGCACACTCCAGTGTGCGAGCGTTCGAGTGCTTGCAGGTGTTCCGCCCACATGCGTGCCAGCTTGTTTGTGAGGGTGTATGTTTGTCTTTTTTGTGTGAAAAGCAGGGAGTAATCATTTCCATGACCATCCAAAAATAGGGCAATTGAGGGAGTGGATACTAGGCAAGATGTGCCGGCCTGCAATGGTGACTTTACCCTGCCTGGGATGGGCTGTGTCCAGGCCTTCCACTAGAGGACAGACACCACCATGCCTAGACCACTTCTAATCAACAAAGAAAGCAGAGTGGCTCCATTTCTGGCCTTGTCACCCAGGCCAGCCCAGTCTACCCTCTGCAAAACAGTGACCACATCCACCACTCAGGACAGCGGGATCGGCCATAGCAGATATGAGGTCCTGGGCCCAGCACACGGTCAATGCTGGGCATGCTGAGGCACACTCTTGAGTTTTAGGAGATTCTTGGGCATGTTCTTAAGTTTCCTGTCAGATTCAAGCCATAAGTGGACTTTCAGGCAGGGGCAGGGACCCCTGGGCAGGGCACCATTTAAAGCCAGAGTCAGCCGGGCACGGTGGCTCAAGCCTGTAATCCCAGCACTTTGGGAGGCCGAGACAGGCAGATCACGAGGTCAGGAGATCGAGACCATCCTGGCTAACACGGTGAAACCCCATCTCTACTAAAAAATACAAAAAAATACTAGCCGGGCGAGGTGGCGGGCACCTGTAGTCCCAGCTACTCGGGAGGCTGAGGCAGGAGAATGGCGTGAACCCGGGAGGCGGAGCTCGCAGTGAGCCGAGATCTGGCCACTGCACTCCAGCCTGGGTGACAGAGCGAGACTCCGTATCAAAAAAAAAAAAAAAAAGCCAGAGTCCTAGGTTTCCTCGCCAGGAGAGTAAACCCCAATCAGACCCCAAGGTGCTCCCCACTCCTCTAGACTGGAGATGAAACCAGATTTGCAAGAGGCAAACTTGGTGTTTCACTTCAATTTGCATTATTTGTTAATGAAATTTCACAATTAAAAACCTGTGTGTTAGCCATGTGTCCCTTATTTTCTAAGCTGTTCGCCCAAGCCCATTGCCTTTTCTAATAACTTATTCTGAAATAATTATAGACTCACAGGAACTCACACAAATGGAACACAGAGCTCCATGCACCCTTTACCCAGCTTTCCCCAGTGGTGGCTCTTATATCTCTGGAGCACAATGTCCAAACCGAGAAACTGGCTTTGGGACATTACTGGCAAACAGACTACGTGTCATTTACAGTCGTTGAAATGTCAACGTTGTGGGTGTGTGTTTTGAGATGGAGTCTCGCTCTGTTGCCCATGCTGGAGTGCAGCAGCACAATCTCGGTTCACTGCAACCTCTGCCTCCCAGGTTCAAGCGATTCTCTGGCCTCAGCCTCCCAAGTAGCTGGGATTACAGATACTGCCATCATGCCTGGCTAATTTTTGAGTTTTTGTAGAGACAGGGTTTCACCATGTTGGACAGGCTGGTGGTGAACTGACTTCAGGTGATCCGCCCACCTCAGCCTCCCAAAGTGCTGGGATTACAAGTGTGAGCCGCCGTGCCCAGGTGTCAGCCATTGTTTCCCTTGCTATTTTATATTTGCAATATTATAACATTAGTGGTATTAATGCTTTGTGATGTTTCCGCAAATGCTTCCCCTAGGATTTTCATTGTCTTTTACTTGTTTTTATGGCATGTCTTTTGTTTGTTTGTTTGTTTTGAGACGGAGTCTCACTCTGTCGCCCAGGCCTGAGTGTAGTGGCGCGATCTCGGCTCACTGCAAGCTCTGCCTCCTGGTTTTACGCCATTCTCCCGCCTCAGCCTTCTGAGTAGCTGGGACTACAGGCGCCGGTCACCGCACCCGGCTAATTTTTTGTATTTTTAGTAGATACAGGGTTTCATCGTGTTAGCCAGGATGGTCTTGATCTCCTGACCTCGTGATCCACCCGCCTCGGCCTCCCAAAGTGCTGGGATTACAGGCATGAGCCACCGCGCCCAGCCTATGGCATGTCTTTTGAATGCAGGTTACATATTTGTGTAGTCATCTCTACTGTTCTTTTTTTTTTTTTTTTTTTTATTTGAGAAGGAGTTTAGCTCTTGTTGCCCAGGCTGGAGTGCAATGGTGTGATATTGACTCACTGCAACCTCCGCCTCCCGGGTTCAAGCAATTCTCCTGCCTGAGCCTCCTGAGTAGTTGGGATGACAGGTGCCCGCTACCACGCCCAGCTAATTGTTTGTATGTTTAGTAGAGACAGGGTTTCACCATGTTGGTCAGGGTGGTCTTGAACTCCTGATCTCAGGTGATGCACCTGCCTTGGCCTCCCAAAGTGCTGGGATTATAGGCATGAGCTACTGCGCCCGGCTGCTACTGGTTTTTCTTTAGAATTTCTTGTACTGCTTTCCCTGTCTGCCCTCCCACCCATTCAGAGATTTAGTTTTCACTTTTATCTTTTAAGCTTTTGTAGTTGTATTGATTAAAAATATACATGTCCATAATGAAAGAAAATTCAAACAAAAAGGAAAAGTGCAAAGAATAAAAGCAAAGTCACCTTCAATTCCACCACCCAGAAATAACCTGTTACATTTTGGTGATAACATTGTGTAGCAAAGAAGCAGTCTTCCTGGTTGGGTGCAGTGGCTCACGACTGTAATTCCAGCACTTTGGGAGGCCGAGGCAGGTGGATCATTTGAGGTCAGAAGTTCAAGACCAGCCTGGACAACATGATGAAACCCTATCTCTACTAAAAATTTAAAAATTAGCAGGGTGGTAGTGGTGCATGCCTGTAATCCCAGCTACTCAGGAGGCTGAAGCAGGAGAATCACTTGAACCCAGGAGGTGGGGGTTGAGGTGAGCAGAGATCCTGACACTGCACTCTAGACTGGGCAACAGAGTGAGACCCTGTCCCCTACCCCCCCCCAAAAAAAGAAGCAACCTTCCCGAAGAGAGGTCCAGTCTTTGCCCTGGGCTGCTGTGAGGTGAATTCTAGGCCCTTGGAATTAGAAATTAGTTCTGTCTGATGGGAGTGTCTTTGTTTGCCTGGGGGCTTTGGCCACAGAACAGTTACCAATCTGATTTACAACGGGGGCCTGGAGCACAGGGTATCAGTTCCAACCTCCAGAGGAAAGGATAACTAAAGGTCTTAACCAGACATCTGGGAGGGGCTGGAGACTAAAGGTCAACCACAGGGGTAGAATGGATCAAGTACAGTAAAAACTTGACTCTTGGCTGATTTTAATTTGAATCCTTTCCTTAAAATATACTGCAACCACAAATATAATACTTTTCAGTGCGTTCTGTTTTTCCTAGTGAATTATTGAACCTGAGGGTGGTTTTGGGAACTCCCCAATTTGTATTGGTGTTAGAAATGAAGGCAGTCAGCTGGGCGCGGTAGCTCACGCCTGTAGTCCCAGCACTTTGGGAGGCTGAGGTGGGCAGATCACGAGGTCAGGAGATCGAGACCATCCTGGCTAACACGATGAAATCCCATCTCTACTAAAAATACAAAAAAATTAGCCGGGCGTGCTGGCGGGCACCTGTACCCCCAGCTCCTCAGGAGTCTGAGGCAGGAGAATGGCGTGAACCCGGGAGGCGGAGCTTGCAGTGAGCTGAGATCTGGCCACTGCACTCCAGCCTGGGTAACAGAGCAAGACTCCGTCTCAAAAAAACAAAAAAAGAAAAGAAAAGAAAAGAAATGAAGGCAGTTATATGGACTGTTCTAACTCTGTAGTTGGCCCTTAAGTCCTGGCAATACATATTCATCTGATTATGTATGTATATAAAGATAAAAATATATAAATAGGCTGGACGTGGTGGCTCACATCTGTAATCCTAGCACTTTGGGAGGCTGATGCGGGTGGATCGCTTGAACCCAGGAGAGCGAGACCAGCCTGGACAGCATGGCGAAACCATATGTCTACAAAAGATACAAAAATTAGCCAGGTGTGGTGGTACATGCCTGTAGTCCCAGCTACTTGGTAGGCTGAGGTGGGAGGAGCACCTGAGTCCAGGAGGCGGAGGCTGCAGGGCTGCAGTGAGCTGTGAACTCACCATTGTACTCTAGCCTGCGTGGCTGAGTGAGACCCTGTCTCAAAACAAAAAAACCAAAAAATCCATATATATATGAATAACATAATGCTTAAATAGGTAGGAACAGGTTTGTTTTATAACGCAATTTTCACTTATATGTCACAGACATCTTATGCCAATAAAGTTTTATATTATTTTATTTTTATGTCAGAATATTTCACTGTACATATTTATCATAATCTACTTAACCATTTCCCCATAGACATACATTTATATTAACAGATCTGCTTTTTCAAACAAACAATGCTGTGATAAACACTAATTTTCATTAACATAGTTGAAATTCAGAAGTCCTTTCTTTTATGTTTTTTGTGTTGTACTTAACAAGGCTTTTTCCTAGCCTAAGACTTTGAAAACACTTACCTATATCCTTCTAGAACTTTCATGGCTTCCCTTGTTACATTCAATTCAATAAAGCCAACTGGGATTTATTTGGTGGAATGAACATACAGGGATGATGTAGGGATCCTGCTTTAGGTAGGATTTCCTAAATAACCCATCTTTCCCCATTAAAGTAAAGGTCCATCTTCATCATACACCCCCTTCCCATAGATACACATATTTGGGGCCACTTCTGGATGCTGTTTCTTACGGGGTTTTGTACATCCATTTTTAATGATTTCACTTTTTACATAACTCTGATTCATCTGGGGAAAAAATCAATTTAGTTCTTTACACAGCTCACCAAAAGAAATTCCAACTAGTTATCTCATTGTCTCATCTTCCCACAATGACTTATGACACTTCCATGAATATATGTTGCATCTTCACATACACCAGGGCTTGTTCTGGGCCCTGCATCACCACTGACCTTTGTCCAATCCTGTGCTGCTATCACACTAATATAATCATCACGACTCTGTGATATACTTTACTATCTAGGTAAGGTTAGCACCCATCATCTTTTAAAACAATTTTAGAATTCTTGCCTACTATTCTCTCAAGTGAACTTTACAACCATGTTGACAAATCTCAAAAGAAAACTATTCTAAAAGAAAAAAACAGAAAACTATTTTATTTTATTTATTTATTTATTTATTTATTTATTTTTTGAGATGGAGTCTCACTCTGTCGCCCAGGCTGGAGTGCAGTGGCGCAATCTCGCCTCACTGCAAGCTCCGCCTCCCAGGTTCACGCCATTCTCCTGCCTCAGCCTCCTGAGTAGCTGGGACTACAGGCATCCACCACCATGCCCGGCTAATTTTTTGTATTTTTTAGTACAGACAGGGTTTCACCATGTTAGCCAGGATGGTCTCGATCTCCTGACCTCGTGATCCGCCCGCCTCGGACTCCCAAAGTGCTGGGATTACAGGTGTGAGCCACTGTGCCCGGCCAAAAGAAAACTATTTTAATATGTTGATTTGGATTATGTTTAATACATCAATTAATGTGGGCAGCACCCCACTTCAAATTGGGCCATCTCCATACCAAATTAAGGAATGTTACTCTACTTACACTACTTAACCTACTTTAAAAGTAAGAGAAATCCAAAGCTATCTGGTTTTCTATAATTTGCTTCATGCACTTCCTTCACATATCATATTTTTCTAACATTTCTAAATAATATAAAAAGGAAATTTAGAAAGAAAAAACAGCAAAACAAAACCAAATCACACAGTTACACCACTCAAACACAAGCACTATCCACATTTTATTGTGTTTGACATAGCCCCACCTAGCTGATACGGCAACTGCCATTGTCACCCTGACCAAGTGGCTAAGCCATAGGCAGCAGGGAAAGGTTTCCATTATATTCAGTACTAAGCATGACTGTCCCCAAAGAATACAGCTTTTCCCTAGCACCTTCATAAAAAGGTAATTAAGTGGTAGTTGGTTTAAATATTCACCAAGGTAAAATGTTTAGGTAAAGAATGAAAAACTCCACCCAATTGCAGACACCTGGCTTAAAGAGGCGATTAAATCAAGGAAGAGCGTTCGCTAGCCAGAGTACACACCTGGAGTCAAGACTCTAGAAACTGGCTACCCAGAGATGTAACATAAACAGACCATACTTGCAAATGTTTCTAAGCACCTATGAAGACTGACAAAAAACAAATGTGATATTATCACCATTATTAGTCATTTCAAGGCACTGCCAGCTACACAGCCTACTTACAAGGCAGAGAAATCTGAAGCTGTCTGATGCATTTAAAAGGATAAGGTAACACTTGCCAGGTAGCCAAGACCTATAAATAGGCTTTTTTTTTTTTTTGAGACGGAGTCTCGCTCTGTTGCCCAGGCTGGAGTGCAGTGGCGCAATCTCGGCTCACTGCAAACTCGGCTTCTCAGGTCCACGCCATTCTCCTGCCTCAGCCTCCCGAGGAGCTGGGACTACAGGCGGCCGCCACCGCGCCCGGCTAATTTTTTGTATTTTTAGTAGAGACGGGGTTTCACCGTGTTAGCCAGGATGGTCTCGATCTCCTGACCTCGTGATCCGCCCGCCTCAGCCTCCCAAAGTGCTGGGATTACAGGCATGAGCCACTGGGCCTGGCCCTTTTTTTTTTTTCTTTTTAACAGCAGGATCTAGCTCTGTTCCGCAGGCTGGAGTGCAGTGGCACGATCATAGCTCACTGCAGCCTTGAACTACTGGGCTCATGCAATCCTCCCACCTCAGCCTCCCAAGAATTTGGGACTACAGGCATACACCACCATGCCCACCTAAATTTTTATTTTTTTGGTAGAGATAAGCGTCTCCCAGGGTGGGTGCAGTGGCTCACACCTGTAATCCCAGCACTTTGGGAGGCCGAGGCGGGCGGATCACCTGAGGTCGGGAGTTTGAAATCAGCCTGACCAACATGGAGAAACCTGTCTCTACTAAAAATACAAAATTAGCCGGGCGTGGTGGCACATACCTGTAATCCCAGTTACTCGCTGAGGCAGGAGAATCGCTTGAACCCAGGAGGCAGAGGTTGCAGTGAGCCAAGACCGCACCATTGTACTCCAGCCTGGGAAACAAGAGCGAAACTCCATCTCAAAAAATTAAAAAAAGAGAGATAAGCATCTCCCTGTGCTGCCCAGGCTGGTGTCGAACTCCTGAGCTCAAGCGATCCTCCTGCCTCAGCCTCCCAAAGTGCTGAGATTACAAATGCGAGCCACCGCACCTGACCCTAAACCTAAATAGGCTTGAAATAATTTTTTCCCTTTTTGAGACAAGAGATAATTCAATAAAGATTGTTCCCAATTATTTTCAGTTTTAAGGTTCTGGAATTGTATCCCTCCCCAGAAAGAGAGTTCCTGGCCCTAAAGAATATAAGTGAGAGGCACCCAGAGCAGGGATGCGTTGCAGTCATACCCACTTCCATTCAGCAAAAAGAATAACTGGATCCTGCAACACCCACTGCAACCACAGGATTCTGGCTTACTTGAGGAAGAGGATTCAAAAAAGCACACAAAAAACTTTGTACTGTCCTCATCACATAATAGAAATTCCAAAATAAAATCCGTTTTCTCTTTGCCTGCTAAAGATGACTTCTCCCATCTGCTACTGAGAATCAGTTGTCATCCTAAATCTCTCCTTTTCATTCTCTTCCCATGGGTGTTTTTTAGTCAACTTATTAACCGTCCAAGTAGCAGAGGAGTTTGGGATGGGCAGAAGAGCTGGAACCTACTCTAAATCGAAGGCAAGCTGTAGAAACAGTGTTTGTATTTCAGACATGCTGCAGATCTCCTCAGCCAACCCATCTGAGGTCAAATAGCCCTTCTGTCTCTCCCGAGACATATGAATGGATTACATCTTTGTCAGCATTCCATACATCTACATTTCTTTCCCGTCTGTGAAAAGCAACAATTTGGGCCAGGCACGGTGGCTCACGCCAGAAATCCCGTGTGGATCACTTAAGGCCAGGAATTCGAGATCAGCCTGGCTAACATGGCAAAAACCCGTCACTACTAAGAATACAAAAAGCAGTCAGGCGCGGTGGCTCACACCTGTAATCCCAACACTTTGGGAGGCCAAGGCGGGCAGATCACTTCAGGTCAGGAGTTCGAGACCAGCCTGGCCAACACAGCAAAACCCTGTCACTACTAAAAATACAAAAATTAGCTGGGCGTGATGGCTCACGCCTTGTATTTTATTTATTTATTTATTTTTTTTTGAGACGGAGTCTCACGCTCTCGCCCAGGCTGGAGTGTAGTGGCGCGATCGTGGCTCACTGCAAGCTCTGCCTCCCGGGTTCACACCATTCTCCTGCCTCAGCCTCCCGAGTAGCTGGGACTACAGGCTCCCGCCACCTCGCCCGGCTAATTTTTTGATATTTTTTCGTAGAGATGGGGTTTCACCGTGTTAGCCAGGATGGTCTGGATCTCCTGACCTTGTGATCCGCCCGCCTCGGCCTCCCAGAGTGCTGGGATTACAGGCGTGAGCCACCGCGCCCGGCCTGCTCACGCCTTGTAATCCCAGCACTTTGGGAGGCCAACGTGGGCAGATCACTTCAGGTCAGGAGTTTGAGACAAGCCGGCCCAACATGGTGAAACCCCATCTCTACTAAAATTACAAAAATCAGCCAGGTGTGGTGGCACACGTTTGTAACCCCAGCTACTCAGGAGGCTGAGGCAGGAGAATCTCTTGAGCCCGGGTGGTGGAGGTTGCAGTGAGCTGAGATTGTGCTACCTAAAAGGAAATTATATTTTTCATAGCTTCATGTGAGGGTGAGCACGCATTTAGTCACTAAAAGTCAAGGTCAGAGTGACTAATGTCTCTCTTTCATTTACCCCTGCTTGAAGACCTCCTGGAAGAATAGACTAAAATGGAATGAGAATTTGTAAGGCACAGATAATTTAAGAAAAACTACAGAGCGGGAAAAAGAAGTCTGCCTAGACAGTGATGGGCACTGATTTCTCAAAACTGAAGTCCCTGATGTACTGTTGGTTCCCTCCACACTCACAAATGAAACCAAAACACAGGCCTTGCAGGAGCTCACGGACTGATGAAAGGGCGTGACCCACATGGGAAGGAGATTTTGTGTTTTCTCCTTCCTGCAGATCTTTGGGGGCCAGTGTGCATTTAGAGGTGGGGAGGAGTCAAGCAGGGAGAGAGGAATTACGAACAAAACTTGAAGCCAATCATTTATGCTGATTTTTTGACTGTAAAGTTTCAGTCCTTGTGTTATATACAATGGCCTGCTACCCTTTCCTGACATAAGGAAGAATGATAATATCTGATTCCTCTAAAGGCAAAATCCCAGATTTTACTGAGGAAATCTGATTCTTTTTTTTTTTTTTTTTTTTTTTGAGATGGAGTCTCGCTCTGTCGCCAGGCTGGAGTTGCAGTGGTGTGATCTCGGCTCACTGCAACCTCTGCCTCCTGGGTTCAAGCCATTCTCCTGCCTCAGCCTCCTGAGTAGCTGGGATTGCAGATGGCCGCAACCATGCCTAGCTAATTTTTGTATTTTTAGTACAGATGAGGTTTCACGATGTTGGCCAGGATGGTCTTGATATCTTGACCTCGTGATTCACCCGCCTCAGCCTCCCAAAGTGCTGGCATTACAGATGTGAACCACCCCTCTCAGCCCTGATTCTGTCTTAATGTCATAAAAGTGCATCTTCTCCATCAGCAGCATCCCAGGCCAGGCTGCCCTTCACAGGGGACACACGGCACACCTTCCAACAAGGGCCAGCTTGGAAAGACGCTTTTATAACCACATGGTCACCGCCGGCCAGGGGAGAGCCAGAGAGGGCAGTGTCCCTGCAACCCTCCACCTTCCAATCAGGGCCAACTCAGAAAGATGCTTTTATCACCACCTGGTCACCACCAGTCACAGGAGAGCTGGGGGAGGACAGTGTCCCCGCAAATCCCCCTTTTCAATTAGGGCCAACTCGGAAAAGACGCTTTTCTAACCACCCGGTCACCACCAGCCACAGGGAGCCGGGAGAGGGCAGTCAGTGTCCAACGGCCTGCCAGCTCTACAGCCTTGGACAGACACCTGCCTTTCAGAACTTCACTTTCTTTGGGAAAAAAGAAAACTACTTCACAGAGCTGTGGTAAGAATGAAACGAAGCCAGGTATTTAGAGCAGACTGACTTTCTATCTGGAACACAGGAGCTTCTCGGTCAAAAGAATTCATACATTCAACTGATGTTTCCCAAGACATTCAGGGCTGTCGCCTGACTTACTGTGCTGTGGGAACGCACAATTAAAGCCTCTAGGCCACTGTGGCCAAGCCTCACCGTGACTCTGGATGGGAAGAGGGGAACAACTGTGCGGGGTGCTGAGCAAAGGTGCTGGGGAGCTGGACAGCACCAGAGCTGTGAGATTAGGTACATCCAGAAAAATGCAAACGCATCCCACCAGAAGTGACAGCACAGGCAGAAGTGTCTTTCTTTATTAGCCCTTACACAGGAATCACACCTGGGGGGTTCACAGCTGTCCCGTCACCTGCACCCCAAGTTCCCCCAGTAAGGGAATGCCACTGAGGGCCCGATGACTGCCTGCAACATCAGCTCTCAGGCACACTTCACAGCAGTGACCCTTATCAAGTGCCTCTTAGTCAGGCTAGAGAGTGGACAACCTGGGAGAGGGCGACAGACAGAGGAGAACACAAAGAGGAGGGCTGGTGATGTGTGAACCCCTGCCAGTGCTCTCAGAGGAGAGGCGCGGGCCCGGCTGGAGTCCTGCACCCAGCAGCTAGTACAGCTGATGCTGCTACATGTCTCTGAGCTCTGTGAATCTATGGGAATCAAAAGCAGTGAAGGCCGGGTGCAGTGGCTCATGCCTGTAATCACAGCAGTTTGCGAAGCCAAGGTGGGTGTATCACCTGAGGTCAGGAGTTTGAGACCAGCCTGGCTAACATAGTAAAACCCCATCTCTACTAAAAATACAAAAATTAGCCAGGCTTGGTGGTACATGCCTGTAGTCCCAGCTACTCAGGAGGCTACGGCAGGAGGATCACTTGAATCTGGGAGGCAGAGGTTACAGTGAGCCGAGATCTTACCACTGCACCCAAGCCTGAGCAACAGAGCGAGACTCTGTCTCAAAAAAGAAAAAAAAAGTAGTAAAATGAGAAATGCTTCCCCTAGAATGCTGAGAAGCCAGCTTCAGGGCAGCTGCAACGGTTAGAAAGGTAAAGGATAGGCCAGGTGCGGTGGCTCATGCCTGTAATCCCAGCACTTTGGGAGGTTGAGGTGGGCGGATCACAAGGTCAGGAGATCGAGACCATCCTGTGTCGCCCAGGCTGGAGTGCAGTGGTGTGATCTCAGCCTCCTGGGTTCATGCCATTCTCCTGCCTCAGCCTCCAGAGTAGCTGGGACTACAGGGGCCCACTACAGCAGCTAGCTAATTTTTTGTATTTTTAGTAGAGACCGGGTTTCATCATATTAGCCAGATGGTCTCGATCTCCTGACCTTGTGATTCACCTGCCTCGGCCTCCCAAAGTGCTGGGATTATAGGTGTGAGCCACCGTGCCCAGTCGGTGTTTTCCTTCATTAGGATGCCTGAGCAGTCTCCCAAGGATGGGCAGGAGTTAACCAGGGAAAGAGAAGGGAGAGAAAAGGGTTTCAGGCAGAGGGAATCAAGAGGCCTTTTCCAGATACGAGCAGCTTTGGCTTCTGGACATGCTCTTTTCTCCCTTCTCCGTCACCACCATAAATGAGTCTGCAGCTTTGAAGACAAAAGATAAGTTAAGATAACACCACCCATGGTGCAGAGCCTAGGATCAAAGTCCCAACCTTGCTGCTACTTTTCCCAGCCAGGGGCTGGCCTGGGAGACAGGCAAGTCCTTAAAAAAGAAGAGCAAGTGAAGCGGTGGAAATGCCAGTTGGCCAACATCTCACACTTGAGTTAAGTGTAATTTTCTGAACCTATAGTCCAAAAAGATGACAGAATAGGAATCAAAGCTAACTTGTCACATCAGGTTCCAAAGTAAAGCAAACCAAGAAAGAAGGGAACGAGAGAGAGATTAGGAAAAGAAGGGGAGGAAAGGGCTTATAAAAGGGAAGTTTTTGAGAGATACCTCTTTTGTACCATGGGTGTTTTGACTACATAAAAGTGAAAAATGGGCCGGGCGCGGTGGCTTACTCCTGTAATCCCAGCACTTTGGGAGGCCAAGGCAGGCGGATCACCTGAGGTCGGGAATTCTAGACCAGCCTGACCAACACAGAGAAACCCCATCTCCACTAAAAATACAAAATCAGCCAGGCAGGGCTGTAATCCCAGCTACTCAGGAAGCTGAGGCAGGAGAATGACTTGAACCTGGTAGGGGCAGAGGTTGTGGTGAGCTGAGATCGCACCATTGCACTACAGCCTGGGCAACAAGAGTGAAACTCTATCTCCAAAAAAAAAGGGAAAAATCTCTTCTAAATAAAAAAAAATAAATAAGCAAAGTTTGAAGGTTAAGTGTCAAACTGAGAGAGGCATTAGGAAAAAAGCTTAGTCCTTAAGGTGTAGGAGCTCCACAATCAGTGAAGCTTCCCCAATGACTAACTGCAGAGATAAAAAGGATGTGGCTGTCAAGGTCTGAACCAAATAGCCCAATTTAGCACCACCAACAGGCTGGGCCCACCTGACAGTATGGACCTTTGATGTGATCGCCCGTGAGGCACCCACCAAAAATGTTTCACCTAAATCTAACAAAGCCTTTCAGGACTCACACGTGGTTTAGAGGAAACACGTGGAGCAAGGAAACATGTTCACCAGGAGACGACAAATGCAGACTGTGGGACAAACGTCAAGACAAGTGGGCCAGTCTCTTCAAAAGGTCAGAGCCATGGGGGAAAGGCAGAAGGATTCCTCTACAAGAAAAAAGGCTGGCTGGGCGCGGTGGCTCACACCTGTAATCCCAGCACTTTGGGAGGCCGAGGAGGGCAGATCACGAGGTCAGGAGATCAAGACCATTCTGGCTAACACGGTGAAACCCCATCTCTACTAAAAATACAAAAAAATTAGCCAGGTGTGGTGGCGGATGCCTGTAGTCCCAGCTACTGGAGAGGCTGAGGCAGGAGAATTGCCTGAATCTGGGAGGCGGATGTTGCAGTGAGCCAAGATCGCACCATTGCACTGCAGCCTGCGTGAGACAGTGAGACTCCATCTCAAAAAAAAAAAAAAGTAATTACGGTAAAGCCTAAAACAAGAAAACTGAAGATAAACCAAATACATCTATCAACAAATGAATGGAGAAAACACACTGCTATATCCATACAATAGAATATAAACTACAGGTACAGACAGCAACATGGATAAGTCTTAAAAACATGCCGAACAAAGGAAGCAAGACACAAGAATACAAACTGATTCCATTTATACAAAACACACAGAAAGACTAATCTGATTCACAGTGATAGCACGCAGATGGGGAAGGAGAGGATGCCTGGGAAGGGCACGAGGGAACCTTCTGGGGTCATGGAAATGTTCTGTATATTGATTGCAGTGGTCACATGTGTGCATACATTTGCCAAAACTATAAATCAGTACACTTTTCAGGGTGAATTTGTTTACATATTATACCTTAATAGAGCTGACTGAAGTAATTATAGTAATGACACTCAGGGTTGGGGAAAATGTAAGGAGTTGGACCCTCTTAAATAACACTAGGGGGACTATTAATTGGTACCACATGCTTTTTTTAACAGCTTTATTGGAATATAGTTCACATACCACACAGTTCACTCATCTGAAGTATATAGTTCAGCCAGGCACGGTAGCTTACACTTGTAATCTCAGCACTTTGGGAGACCAAGGCGGGAGGATCACATGAGCCCAGAAGTTAGAGACCAGTCTGGGCAACACAAGCAAAACCTTGTCTCTACAAAAAAAAAAAAAAAAAAAAATTAGGTCAGGCACAGTGGCTCAGGCCTGTAATCCCAGCACTTTGGGAGGCCAAGGCGGGCAGATCATGAGGTCAGGAGTTCAAGACGAGCCTGACCAAGAAGATGGTGAAACCCTGTCTCTACTTAAAAAAAAAAAAAATTAGCCAAGTGTGGTGGTGGGCGCCTGTAATCCCAGCTACTTGGGAGGCCGAGGCAGAGAACTGCTTGAACCCGAGAGACGGAGGTCGCAGTGAGCCGAGATCGTGCCCCTAAACTCCAACCTGGGCGACAGAGCGAGACTATGTCTCAAAAAAACAAAAACAAAACAAAAAAAACAGGCCAGGCGCAATGGCAATGGCTCATGCCTGTAATCCCAGCACTTTGGGAGGCTAAGGCGGGATCACAAGGTCAGGAGTTCGAGACCAGCCTGGCCAACATGGTGAATCTCCTTGTCCACTGAAAATACAAAACTTAGCCAGGCATGGTGGTGGGCACCTGTAATCCCAGCTACTCAGGAGACTGAAGCAAGAAAATCGCTTGAAATCAGAAGGCGGAGGTTGCAGTGAGCCAAAATCGCGCCACTGCACTCCAGCCTGGGTAGAAGAGTGAAACTCTGTCTCAAAAATACATACATACATACATACATAAATTAGCCAGGCGTGGTGGCGTACACCTGGAGTCCCAGCTACTTGGGAAGCCAAGGTGGGAGAATACCTTGAGCCTGGGAGGTCAAGGCTGCAGTGAGCCATGATCATGCCACTGCACTTCAGCCTGCGTGACACAGTGAGACCCTGTCTCAAAAAATAAAGTGTACAATTCAATTGTGTTTCATATATTCAGAGAGCTATGCAACTGCCATCACAATTTTAGAGCATTTAAAAGAAATGCCCACACTCTTCAGTTATTCCACTTCACCCCTCAACAACTATCAATCCACTTTCTGTCTTTATATGAACACATATTCTGGATGTTTCATATTTCATATAACTTGAATCATATAATATGTAACCATTTGGGACTCACTTCTTTGACTCTGCATCATGTTTTCAAGGCTCATCCATGTTGTAGCACGTGTCAGCATTCCATTCCTGTTTGCCACTGAATAATATTCCTATGCATGGATATATCACATTGTTTAATCCATTCATCAGCTGGTGGACATTTAGATTATTTCCAACTTTTGGCTGTTATAAGTAATACTTCTGTGAACATGTGTGTACAAGTTTTTGTAGGGACTATATTTTCATTTCTCTTGGGGAGATACTTAGGAAGGGAATTGCTGGGTCACATGGTAACTCCATGTTTAACGTGTTGGGGAGTTGCCAGACTGTTTTCCATAGCGGCTGCACCATTGTACATTCCCACCAGCGCACAGAGGGAACAGATCTCCACGCTCCCCAACACTTTCCACAGGCTAATGCTGTGAAGTAGCCTCTTACTGTGGTTTTGAGCTGCATTTCCCTAACGATTAATGGTATTAAACATCTTTTCACATCTTTATTGGCCATTTGTATATCTTCTTCAGAAAAATGTATATTCAAGTCCTTTGTCCATTTTTAAAATTGGGTTTTTTTTTTTAATTAGTAGAATTCTTTATATATTCTAGATATACATCCTTTAATAGATACATAACTTGCCAATATGTTCTCCCATTCTAGGGGCTGTCTTTTCTAATTAATACAACTTCTGAAAACTACTCTTGCATTGTATATCAGACTTCAGTGTGGATACCTACTTTGACATTGTAGTTTCACTTTTAAAAATGTATCTTAAGGAAATAATTTAAGAAGTGTAATGAGAAGAGCTATAAACAAGGATATTCATCAAAGGACTATTTAACTGAATCATAACCCTTACCTCACACCATACACAAATATTAACTCAAAATGGTTCACAGCCTAAATATAAGAGCTAAAACTATAAAACTTCTTGAAGAAAATATAGGAGAAAAATCTCACAGGTCTTGGATTGGCAAAGATTTCTAAAATACAACACAAAAAGCATGAAAAGAAAAAAAAAGACAGATATATTAGACTTTCTCAAAATTAAAAACTTTTTTGCTCTTCAAAAGACAACTGAGAATGATGCTGCATGTCTATTTTTACCTACATGGGCACAGGAAAAAAAAAAAAAAAAGCAAAGTGACAAAACCACAGGGTGTAACTCTAAGAGCAGTTTTCCAGGGCTCTTTTCTTCCTGTCTTTCCGAAATGTCTGAATCCTACTTTTGACCATGAGTATGCACCTCTATACGATGAGGGAGGAGGAAGGAAAAGAACCTCCACAGAATGATTTTCTCTTGGCAAAGGGGAAGAAGTGAATGTCCATCTCATAATTGGCAAAAATTAAAATTCAGTTAGCACGGGGACACAGTCTGCCCTGTTGATTGAGTTTACTTATTTGCCAGATTTCAAAAATGAGAATATACTGTAATTTTTTGAAGAGTTTAGGATCTTTGCCCTTTCACATGATTTGCAGATAATTTCTATTACATATACAAGTTAATCTGGTGAACAACATTCACTGATGTAACTGGCTAATAACTGGCTAATAATGGCTTCAGAGTATTCTGTAAAAGGAGTCTATATGTATACCATTATTTCACAATTATGTGGAGCTTAGTTATCCAGAAGTAAGTGAAAGTAATTCAAGACAGATAACAAAGGTCTGTGCACTTGACTCAGAGGAGAGTCTCTAAACCCTCACTAAGTTAATTACCCTTATTTTACACTCAATTTAACAAGTTATGCAAACCAACAGAAAATGGGAGATGCCAGACAAAAAGGGAAACTCACTGCTGATCAAGTGACAGCCAACAGCCTAGAGGAGACGATCATTCAATCTGAAAACCTAACTCATGAGAAAGTCTGGAATAGTTGAACAGAGAATTCAATATACCTTAACAATGGAAGATTACCACAATAATGCAATAAATAATATTCAAAAATATGTTTCTAAATAATCAAAAGTTCTGTTCAATATGTTCAAGAAAGCAGCAAAAATGAGTATGCATTTGAGAGAGATTTCTACTTCCCATTAAAAATGGTTAATTTCATAAAACAGATGATTAAACAAAATAAACAACAATGATCTAGAAAACTGGTTAATATCAAAGGAAGCTCTATTCCTTGAGAGAGGAGCAAATTAGGTATTTTTGCAAACACATTTTAATAGCAAGCCAACCTTAATCCCGTAAAACTCAAAGGACTGACTGAAAGAAGTCATTTTAGATCCATTCACAGATTCTTCTGTGCTCCTCAAATGGTACCATAGAGGTGCTTCCCAAGTCTGTCTGTGAATAACTAATCCTGTAGATAAGGTCATTTCATCTCACCACCCGACCACCCAGCTCTCTCCACCAGGTCTACACTCCTGCACAGCAGCTCCATCTTTGAGAAAAAAACATTTGAACTTGGCTGTCTGGGGCAGGGACCTGACATGTTTTTGCACTCTGCATTTCCTCCTTCTAGGCTCTTCAAATGTCAGGGTATAACCACATTGCACTTGGAGAGCTATTAATTCAAAGGCAGACAAATGAAGTTCCTGACTTGGGGAGGAAATGGAGTCTCCATCTTCTCACTACAAACACCTTTCCATGTGAGCCGCCTCCACCCTCCCACTCACCAAGGGAGTTCTCCTAATGCCCTAAACTCCTTCAGGGCTGGGATTTCCACAAATATATTTGGATATGAGGAATATTCCTCATATAGCCACACAAATAGGAAACTAAGCAGGCGCAGAGGTAGGACAATGCAACCTAAGTTGGCATCAGAAAGCCAAAGCCCTGAGGCTCTGCTCCTCCACCTGAGGGAGTTCAGCAGAGGAACTGCTCTCTCTTGCTGGTTATTTGCAGCCTGAAGCATCATACACATGATAGGGACAGACATCAGACCAAAAAGGACGTTAAGGAAATCAGCCAGGGCTGCAGGGATAGCAGGTGGGGAACCTGGCCAGAGCAGGTGGTCTCATGTCTGGAACAAGCAAGGGCCAAGTGAGGCTGGGGCCACCAGCACGCAGTGTGATGCCTGGAAGGGCAATGCCCCCAGGGCATTACCAAGAGGCAGGGCTGACTGCAACAGCTGGGGTCCAGGATGCCCACTGAACCAAGAGACAGCAGTCTGCTCTGCAATAGTTTGGTTTTTGTGTTTGTTTGTTTTGGGGTTTTGTTTTGTTTTTGTTTTTTTTTTTGGAGACAGGGCCTTGCTCTGTTGCCCAGGCCAGCTGAAGTGCAGTGGCACAATCATGGTTCACTGCAGCCTCAAACTCCCCAGCTAAAGCCATCCTCCTACTTCAGCCTCCCAAGTAGCTGGGGCCACAGGCACATGCCACCATGCCTGGCTAATTTTAACAATTTTTTGTAGAAGATCCTGCTATGTTGCCCAGGCTGGTCTTACACTCCTGGGCTCAAGTGATCCTCCCCCGTCGACGTCCCAAAGTGCTGGGATTACAGGCATGAGCCACCATGCCCAGCTGCTCTGCAGTAGTTAACTCACTGCCCTAAGACGCTGTTCCCGCTGCTCCTGCTGAGCAGGGAGGCAAAGGGAAATGGTTTCTCCTCTGGAACCAGTGGTCTTCCTCCCAGCCCACCCCCAGGATCAGCAGCAGAGGTGGAAGAAGAGAAGCCAATTTCAGAGCACCAGAGCGACGCAAACCACACCAACTGGCGCTTTATTTAAAACAATGATGGCTTTGTCAAGCACAGCCCAAGAGCCAGCTGAAAAACCTGTCCTTCCCTCCTAATTTCTACCCTCAAGTCCCCGTGACTTTGAGGCACCATGTTAAAAAGGAGGAAAAAAATTACATAGAATCCGACATCAGCCAACCCATGTGACCCGACAGAAGGCAGGCCAGCTGCCCTTCCAAGATGACACATCACTGGAGCTGGCTGTTCTGCAGCCATGGGTCGCCTACTGGGCAGCTCAAGCTCCCAGGACACATTTAAGTCTCACTGATATATTTCCAGTGATCCCAGCCAACAAAGAACAAAGAGCTGAAACACAGCGCTGCTGTGTCAATTTTCCAGTCGTCTGGGAGGGCAGCATACCCCAACCTCAATCTGAGCTGCTCAGCGGGGGTGGTTGCTCCCCATCTTTCCAAGAACCTAAAAGCTGCTGCCCCAGGGCCCTCTAGGACAGGGAACAGAAGGAAAATCTCTCTGTGGGGAAGAACTGGGGGGCACTGGAAGAACAGATGACAGGGTTTCTCACACCACACCCTGCCCTGCTCACTTCATCCCTACTTTACCAATCAGGGTCAGTCATCTCCAACACCCCACAAACACACCCATAGCTCCAAGGAGCCAACAACAAGCACACAAACAAAGATAAGCAAACAAACTTATCAGGCACAGCGAAGCTGGCTCCACACAGGCCCTGCCAGCTCCTCTACAAATACAGTCTCTGGTAGGCTGCCCTAAGAAGGATCTGAAGGAGGCCGTGCATAGTACAGGTGAGCTTACCTACCTGCTGGCTTGCAGTACTGTGGAAGGCCAAGGCCAAGGCCAAGGTCAGGCCAGAGCTGAGCTGCTAACTGGGTTCTTTGCTTCCCTATGGACAAAGCCTTCTGCCAAGGTTTCTCGTGGAGGGGTGGGGAGGGGAAACCCATGGATTCCAAAACGAAAGGGAAAGAGAGACTGGCCCAATAGATAAGGGAGCAGCCTGGGAGTGTAGGGAGCTGGGAGCAGGCCTTCCACTGGGCCAGGAAATGGAGCCCTAGGAAGGAGCTCTCAGCAGGAACACAGCAGGGGGATGGCGGGCAGTGTGGGGACACCAGCCTTCACACAGCTGGGCCTGAGCAATTTTAATTAATTAATTCTTTTTTTTTTTTTAGAGGCAGGGTCTCACTCTGTCATCCAGGGGGGAGTGCAGTGATCATAGCTCAGCAGCCTCCAACTTCTGGGCTCAAGAGATCCTCCTGCCACAGCCTCCTGAGTAGCTGGGACTACAGGTGTGAGCCACAACACTTGGCTAATTTTTTAGTTTTTGTAAAAACAGGGTCTCGTTATGTTGCCCAGGATGATCTGGAACTCCTGGGCTCAAGTGATCCTCCCACGTCAGCCTCCCAAAGCGCTGTGATTACAGGCGTGAGCCACCGAACCTGGCCCTGGTTGTTTAAAATTGAGGCTGGGTGCAGTGGCTCACACTTGTAGTGAGGCCAGGGTGAGAGGACTGCTTAAGCACAGGGGTTCAAGGCTGCAGTGAGCTGTCATCGCACCACTGCACTCCAGTCTGGGGGACAGAGTGAGACCCTGTTCCCCGCAAAAGAAACACCCATAACCAAAGTCCTCATGCTTTCGACCAACAGCCCCTCTGCTGAGCACTCTTCCGACAATGGAAGTGTTAGGACAGACAGACCCACGGAAGCACCACAAGCAAGCAGCTGAGAAACAAGGCTGCCAAGCCAGAGAGCAGCATCTCCGGACTCAATCTGACAAAAAGTATTTAAATCATTTTTCAGAGAGTTGAGTCAGCTCTTCCTTCCACGTACCAAGTCATTCCCCAGTTTTGTAACTCGCAGGGACATGCATCTGCAGCATTCCAGTTCCACGTGAGAGCTCACACCAGCTGGGGGGACTCACACCTGGAATCACAACTTTCACAGAGCCTTGCTCTCCCTACCTCAGGCACAACACACAGCCAAGGGCAGCAGTCACCTCAGTGACGCTGCGGTCACAGCCTCGAGGGTCTGTCAGCAGAGCGCCACTAGGCATGCAAGCTGCGGCATCAGTCCTGTGGGCACGCTGCTGACTGTGAGTTCTACCCCTGCCCCACAGCAGGCTGCTGGACATACATAAAAGCGCAGGAGCTTTCAGCTCTGGACTCAGAACAAACAGGCCACCATTCAGCTCAGCGCCGGCTGACCACCATTCCCCTAGACACGCCTGTCCCGGGAGGGTGGGACAGTGGGACAAGGAGGGGTGCCTAAAGTGGTGACAGGAATTGCTGCCGTTTTACAGTCTTGAAAGCTTCCCAGGGTAAAGGGTCCTGTCAGGAAGGAGGAGGAAGCAGAGATATTTTCAGAGAAAGTAGCCAACCAGGGGTATGAAAACAGAGATGAATGGAACAGGGGCCCAGAAACACGGGGAGAGGTTACCAAAAACACCACAGAAATATTCTCAGTGATCAACAAAGACACATTAAATAAACAGTAGTACATCCACACAATGAAATACTATCCAGCTACTAAGTAACACTGCAGAAGCCGGGTGTGGTGGTGCACACCTGTGGTCCCAGGTACTCTGGAGGCTGAGGCCGGAGGATTGCTTGAGCTCAGGAGTTCAAGGCTGCAGTGAGCTATGATCACACATTTGCAGCCCAGCCTAGGCAACAAAGTGAACCTACCTTTAAAAAATAAAAAATTGCAGATGGATATTTTGTGGCTTGGAGGAATGCTCAAACTCTATTAAATGGAAAAAATATGTGGTGGCCTGCGCCTGTAGTCCCAGCTACTTGGGAGGCTGAGGGAGGGGAATCGCTTGAACCAGGGAGGTGGAGGTTGCAGTGAGCCGAGACCGCGCCACTGCACTCCAGCCTGGCGACAGAGCGAGATTCTGTCTCAAAAAAAATAATAAAAATAAAAATAAGGAAAACATATATGTACTCACCATGCAAAAAATAAAAATAAAAAACAAGGTCTATAAGAATAAACACTAGAGAACTGACAAGTTATCTCTGGGTGTTGTAATTTTTATTTATTTATTTTTAGCTTTACCTATATTTCTGATTTTTCTATGATAATTTGAAATGAAACTTGAAAAGAAAAAGTTAACTTTAATTTTAAAATGTACACATATGTAACAAACCTGCCCGTTGTGCACATGTACACTAGAACTTAAAGTATAATAAAAAAAAATGTAAACAAAAATCTATACTATGAACATAGAGAAGTAACAATGAGTAAAATCTGGAAGGAAGCCTGAAAGATGTGGAAAAATTCCAAAAAGTAAGGTCCTAAGCTTTAAAGAATTCCCCAACTTTTCAGCAAACATATGTCCGCAGGGGAAGCACTGCATTGCGGATAAATACAAACGCTATTTGAATCTGGATTAGAGGCCTATGCTAACGCACTTAAGAACGACAAAGCTACTTGCCAACACCTTTCCAAACCAGATCAAAAAGCCAGAGCCAGGAATCCTAAGGAACCTGTGCAAGGTGGCTGTACAAGCAGTACGTGTCCATGTATGTGAATGTGTACTGCAAACACACACCCACACACACACCAACATACCACACACTCACCACACACACCAACACCATACCACACACACAGACACCACACACACACCCACACACCCCACACACCCCACACACAGACACCACCCACACATACCCACACATCCCACACACACCAACACACCACACACAATACACACCAACACCACACCACACAGACACTGCACACACATACCAACACACCACACACACATCACACACACCAATACCAGACACTGCGCACACACACCCACACACTCCTCACACACACCAACACCACACCATACACACAAACACTGCAAACACACCCACATACCCCACACACATACCAACCCACACACCAACACACCACACACAACACACACCCCACACCAACACCACACACAGACACCTCAAACATACACACTGCCCCACACATACCACACACACACACACCAACACACCCCACACACAACACACAGACACCACAAACACACACACCCGCACACACACCAACACACCACACACAACACACACCACACACACCAACACCAGACACCGAAAACATACACCCACACACACACCATCACACACACCAACACACTGTACACACCAACACGCCTTACACTGCAAACACACCCACACACCAACACACCACACACAACACACACCAACACCACACCCACCGCACACACTCACACATACCCCAACACACACCAACACACCACACACAACACACACAACACACACACAGACATCACACACATCCACACACACACCAACACACCAGACACCGCATACACACACACACCAACACACCAACACACACCAACACCACACACACACCATCACACACACCAACACACTGTACACACCAACACGCCTTACACTGCAAACACACCCACACACCAACACACCACACACAACACACACCAACACCACACCCACCGCACACACTCACACATACCCCAACACACACCAACACACCACACACAACACACACAACACACACACAGACATCACACACATCCACACACACACCAACACACCAGACACCGCATACACACACACACCAACACACCAACACACACCAACACCACACACAGACACTGCAAACATGTACACACACATCCCACACACCTCACACACATACCAACACACACACCAGTACACCACACCAGACACCGCAAACCCACACCACACACACCAACACACCACACACACCCCACACAGCACACACACTAACACACCAGACACTGCACACATACCCCACACACATACCAACACACACATCAACACACACAGACACCGCAAACACACACACCACATACACCAACATATACACTACACCCACACCACACAGGCACCGCAAACACACCCCCCACACCAACACACACACCCTCCACACACACCAACACACAGACACTGCACACACACACCTCACACATCAAACACATACCGCAAACATACACACACCAATACACACACCACACACACCTCACACATATAACACCACACACACACCCATACACCACACACATACCCCCCACACCACACCAACACACACCACACACACACCACAAATACGCACACCCACACACCAACACACCACACACACCAACACACACAACACAGAGACACCGCAAACACATACCATGCACCCACACCACACACAGACACCACACACACACCCCACACCCACACAGCACACACAGAAACACACACCACAAACACCATACACCATACCTCACACACACACCACACACCAACACACACCACACATACCATCCCACACCCTACACACACCACACACCCCACATGCCAACACACACACACCAACACACACCCCACACACATCCCACACACCAACATACACCCATACACCACACACTGCAAACACACCAACACACGCACGCCACACACACCACGCACACACACCACACATACACAGACCACACCACACATACACATAACATACACACAACACATACATATCCATACCACACCCCCCACATACCCCATCACACACACAAACACACCACACACACACCACACCCCACACCCCACACACATCCCACACGCCACACACAACAACACATATATTGGGGAAGCAAAGCCGGAGATATGTAACATAATATAAAATGTGCAGGTCAGAAACTCAACAAGAGCCAAGACAGAGGTCTCCTCAGTCTAACTTAATGTTGTAATTTTGTTTTGACTCCAGCCAAATCAACTGTTTATAGAGTTCAAAGTATTGTCCCTTTCCCTCATCCCAAAATTACCCTATGCAAACAGCCCCACCTTAGTCAAGTATGGTGGTGATGCTGAGGGGTGAGAGTTTAAAATGGAATGGAACCTATAGTCCAAGAATTTCACAAAATGGAGAATATATCCTCCATTCCAAGGACAAGAATACTTAAAATCATACTTAAAACCTCATAACTCAGAGTAACTAACTGTCTCCTAGGCACATGCATACCTCTGGGGTGTACCAGGCAGACAGTCTTAGATTTGGTATTCAGAAGATTATGGTCCTGTGACTTTAAACAGAGCAGGGCCAAGAAGGTAGACACAGCGTAAGAACACTCCCCAAAAAAATCTACCTTGGCCAGGCTCAGTGGCTCACACCTGTAATCCCAGGACTTTGGGAGGCCCATGGCAGATGAGTTGCTAGAGCCCAGGAGTTCAAGACCAACCTGAGCAACATGGCGAAACCCTGTCTCTCCAAAAAAAATACCGAAATTAGCCAGGCATGGTGGTGCACGCCTTGTAGTCCCAGCTACTTGGGAGGCTGAGGCAGGAGGATAGTTTGAGCCCAGGATGTGGAGGTTGCAATGGGCTGAGATCGCGCCACTGCACTCCAGTGTGGTTGACAGGGAAAGATCCTATCTCAAAGAAAAAAAAAAAGAAAAGAAAAGAAGAAAATTGGAGAAAAGAAAAGAGAAGAGAAGAAAAAGAAAAGGAAAGGGAAAAAAAAAATTTTCTTGTGCCAGAGCCGATCTGTGGCAAACGGCACATCACCTTCATCACTTAGGCCAAGACTCACTTCTAAACCACATTCAATCTAGATTAAACTCACATCCCCAGAATACCTAATAGCTGAATTCAGACCTTAAATCCAGATTTCCTCCAGTTTTTAAAATATGTCGAATCTCATAACACTAGGCTCACATTCCCAAATGGCAAGAATCACCTGAAGTTGAGTGATGGCTGCTCTTTCAGCAAACACTCTGTAGTTCACCACAGTCTCCACTACTCCCTACTGGCTGTCACTGAGACCAAGTCAACTGCAGTTTATGCTTACAGTTTTCATAACAAAGAGAGATTTCTCCATAACCATGACTTTATGAAAAGGAGGAAAATAAGTAACAGAAAAGGTCTTTTTAGCCTTACAGATATCCTATTTGCTGGTCCTTGTGAGTATTTAAGTTTGTGACCCTTGACCCAGATAAAAGAAGAAAAAGTCTGGCCGGGCGCGGTGGCTCACGCCTGTAATCCCAGCACTTTGGGAGGCCGAGGCGGGCGGATCACAAGGTCAGGAGATCGAGACCATGGTGAAACCCCGTCTCTACTAAAAATACAAAAAAAATTAGCCGGGCGCGGTGGCAGGTGCCTGTAGTCCCAGCTACTTGGGAGGCTGAGGCAGGAGAATGGCAGGAACCCGGGAGGCGGAGCTTGCAGTGAGCCGAGATCGCGCCTCTGCACTCCAGCCAGGGGGACAGAGCAAGACTCCGTCTCAAAAAAAAAAAAAAAAAAAAAAAAAAGAAAAAGTCTTTTATTTATTTATTTATTTTTAAACAGAGACAAGGTTTTTTCATGTTGCTAATGCTGGTCTCAAACTCCTGAGCTCAAGCGATGCACCTGCCTTGGCCTCCCAAAGTGCTGGGACTACAGGTCTGATCCACTGCACCCGGCCGTAAAGGTCTTAACAAACTAACTTTACCCTCCACACACATACAGATGGTGATTTGGCAAGCTCTGGTGCAAGTTGGAGAAACCAATTTCCACATCATTTTCAGTCTAGAAGGAATGCTCCAAGGAGGTCACTTTCCCAAACACTCCTCCACTTACTGTACACAGTAAAGATAAAGAATCATGGAATTTCTAGACACTGACATAGTTAGGATCTCTAAGATCATCTGATCTTGCACTTCCCAAGTCAGATTCCTAAAGATAATGTTGAAAATCCGAACTGTTTTCAACATTTTTAAAACAATAACAGCTTACTGAGACATAATTTACATACCATCAAAGTGACCCTTTAACAGCATTCAGTGGTTTTCAGTATATGCAGAGTTGTGTAACCATTGCCACCCTAATTTTAGAACATTTTCATCACAGCCTCAAAAAAAAAAAAAAAAAAAAAACCATTAGCAGTGACTATCCATTTTCCCTTTCCCCAACCCTTGGCAGCCACTGCTCTGCTTTCTGAGTCTATGAGTTTGCTGCTCTAGGCCTTTCGCATCAACAGATCACATACATGGTCTTTTGTGTCTGGCTTCTTTCACCTAGGGCAGCGTTTCCAAGGTTCTTCCATGCTGCAGCATGCATCAGTACTTCATTCCAAATGTTGTTTTCAATATTTTTTCTTTTATTTGTGGGAAGATAGCTTCAGGTAGATAATATTTTTTAAAGTATTTACTCGCCCATGATAAAGCCATGATGGTCATTCTTCAAATAAATGCAATTTTCCTAACATTTTATTAAGAAAATTATCAAACATACAAGGAAAGTTGAAAGAACTATACAATGAATACTCAAGTACCCACCACCTGGATTCTACAATTAGAACCACTAAGCCATCTCTCCATCCATTAATCCATCTTATTTTATCTTATTTTTCTTTTTTGAGACAGAGTCTCGCTCTGTTGCCCAGGATGGAGGGCAGTGGTGAGATCTCGGCTCACAGTAACCTCCGCCTCTCAGGTTCAAGCGATTCTCCTGCCTCAGCCTCCCAAGTAGCTGGGATTACAGGCGTGTGCCACCACGCCAGTTAATTTTTTGTATTTTTGGTAGAGACAGCGTTTCGCCATGTTGGCCAGGCTGGTCTCGAACTCCTGACCTCAAATATCTGCCTGCCTCGGCCTTGCAAAGTACTGGGATTACAGGTGTGAGTCACCACACCGGGCTGGGTAAGGCTTATTTCATTCAACATAATGTTTCCGAGATTCATTCATGTTGTGGCATACACTGGTAATTAGTTTCTTTTTAAATTACTGAATGCACTTTGTTCCTAAGGAAACATCTTTCAAAAAAGAAAGCCAAGGAAGAAGAGTAAGGTTGGTAACCATGACTCCAGTCTAACCCTCTCTCTCTTGCATCCCCCACCCTCATGGGCACCAAGACTTATAGGAGCTAAGTGGCAGATGCTAACCAGTCGCACCACTGTCTTGTGGATTCCAATCCCATCATCTTTCCACATACCTCACAGCCATTTCCTTCTTCTCACCCTGTAAGGAAGTTCCTAGCTGACTCTCTAAAACAGCCTTACTATAGGAAATGGGAAGCCAACACCCGAATAACAAAGGTACTAGGTGTCTCCTCAAAAACATGTCAGTAAAACAAAATGTGGTACATTTAAAAAACTGAAGACTATTCAGCATTAAAATGAACTAAATACCTGATGTGTGCTACAACATGGATGAACTTTGGGGATCTTACTGAGGTGATGGAATGTCCCAGCACTGGGCTGTGACAATGACTGCACAACTAAAAAAAACAAAATCACTGAACCTTACACTTACAATGGGTGCACTTTATGCTATGTAAATTACACTTACAGAAAGTTGTGTTAAAAAGAAAAAAGCCTGACTACAAATGGATGAAAGAGTTCTCTGCTTCAAGGCAGAGAAGGATCTGCTTGATAATCTAAAGAACAAAAGAGGCAATTTAAAAGACCCCCCTACTCAACTAGAAAACAGTTGTTTAAAACACCAAGCTAAGATAATTATATACTGTTTTAAGAATACATTGAAAGCGTTTCCTTTTAATAAATAAAAGGAATTTATTGATTCACTTTCTCTAAAAAGCTTAGTATCAAACTATCTGGGCAGGTCCCAACTGCTAGTTTAAAATGAGGCAGCCCATTGTGAACGGGCTGGTTACCACGTGACCATGTAACCATATGAAGAGGTTCTTCAGGCTGTTGTGTTTTATTTGTTTGCTTGTTTGAGACAGGGTCTTGCTCTACCATCCAGGCTGGAGTGCAGTGGTATGATTATAGCTCTGCAGCCTCCACTTTCTGGGCTCAAGGGATCCTTTTGCCCCAGCCTCCCCAGCAGCTGGGATTACAGACATGCGCCACCGTGCCTGGCTAATTTTTTTATTTTTTATTTTTTAAATTTTTGTAAAGATGGGGGTCTTGCTACATTGACCAGGCTAGTCTCAAACTCCTGGGCTCAGGGAGTCCTCCCGCCTCAACCTCCCATAGTGCTGAGGTTACAGACATGAACCACTGCACCCAGCCTCTTCAGGCTATTCTTTAAAAAGCTAGAATACTGGGTGAATATCCGAAAACCAGGCTAACTCCCCTACTTTCTACATAAGAAGCTGTTTTTTTGTTTTGGTGACCGAATTTGTCTCATTGGAACAGAGCAAACACGGCTGCCCTCCTTCCCTGCCCACAGGCCTAGAAGGAAGGAATAGTAACCAGCTTTCAAAGTGGATCACCCACTCGCAGAATATTCCTCAACAGAGAAGCTGCTTTCCTCTCCAATGCCTGAAAACTGCCCAGGGCGGCTGCCTCTTCCCACAGCCATCTCTTTGGAGGAGCTGCTCCATCTTCTTGTAGGACTGACTCCTCAGCCTTTCCTCTTCACCATCACCCAACTGGGATTCTTCATGCTTACTTCTGAGACTTAAAGGTGGATGACATGGAATCCTGTTCCTAGAATTCTTTCTCCAGATCCTGGACCCCCTTCTGGAGCTACCAAAATCACCCCTTCTCTACTGCCTCCTTCTAGAAGATTTTTCTGATGGTGCAGTCAACTCCCAAACACATCAAGAATGCTGGGCTTGGAGAGGTCTCTAGGGTATTCAAAGCAGACAGTATTTCTCCAGCACCACCAGACTCAGCTGAGCAGAAACAGCCCGCAGAAGGTGCATATTCCACGCCACTCAGAACGCAAGCTCCAAACTCCAAAGCCTCCCCTGGAGAGGGACAGCGAGCTCGGGGGTAGGGGGAGGGACTGGGGGGCAAGAAGAAACCCAGATAGGGCAAAGTAGATGGCTGTGATGCCCACCACACTGACAGCCCTCAGCCATTCTCAGGGAAGCTGCCCGTTCACGGCTCTGGCTGTCAGGGCGGCCCCCGGGCAGCCAAGCTTTGTACACTGCATCGTCCTCAGCGAGACATGCCCCAGCTTCACAGCTCATCGCTCCTTCCCCAGCCTTCCTCATTTCAGTAATGGCCTCGGCTGCTCAGGCCAAACCTCAGAGTCACTGTTGATTCCTTTCTTCCTTTCATCTGCCAGGTCCAATTCACCAGCAAGTCCAAAAACCACCCTGAATCCAGCTCCTCACCACCTCGCTGCTACCATCCTAGGCTGAGGCTGGAGCTCCACAACTGCCCAACTGGTAGCCTTGCTCCTGCTCTCACCCTCCCTAGACCCGTCTCCTGTAGACTGGCCCGAGCCGCCTTGTGGAGGTAAGACAGTACTCCCCAGTGCCACCAAAACCATCTCCTAACTTCCTACCCTGGCCCACAAGACCCCTTGCCTCTTCTATCTTACCTCCTGCCCTCAACATTCTGGCCAAGCCAGCCTTCTTTCTAACCTTGTGATGCGCCAAGCTCACTCCAGCGAGGGCCTCTGCCTGGGCCTCTTCCCACACCTGGAACGACCATCGTGCCTGGCTCCTACTTGCCACTTAGGTTTCAGAGTTCACCCAGAAAGGTCACCTCCCCAGAGGACTTCTCTACCCAGCCTAAAGTATCCGCCCACCCTCCCCAGCCCCAGTACTCTCTAGCCTTCACCTTCTTTCTATTCTTGCCTGCACTCACAATATAAGACCTGATGTGCTGACAATTCCCCCACCAGCATGGAAGTCCCATGAGGAGAGAGGACTAACCCATCTAGCTTACCACTGTATCCCGGAGGGCTAGAACCATGCCTGCACACAGCAGGGTGTGCCTGGAGGGAAAAAGCATTTGTGCTGGGGCGGCCAAACCCAGACCATAGCCAGTCTCATGCTCTGGGGCCCGGCCAGCCAGGCTCCCTCTCAATTAGCCCTCACAGGGCTAATTCGATTAGACAACTGCCAAAGAGAGCTGATGGTCCCAGAAAGCTCACAGCAAGGTCCATATGTGAGACATAGGCCCCAGCAGGCTCAAGCTGAGCGGATCCAGAAGCTCCTAGGAGCAGAGCTTTGTACCAGAGAATAGGGTGGTGGGTGACAGCCAGCGGCAGCGCAAGAAGCAGGGCTGTAAAGAAGGCGGAGCCGGCCTGTGAGAGCCAGTCTCTTCAAGGCGTCTGGCCGGACAGTGAGGAAGAGTATCTCCCCTGTGGGGGACCTAGCGCTGCCTGGAACCCAGGACCAGTCTCCACTGAAATCGGCCAGTCCTCGGAGTCCCAGAATTAGCATGAGGTGACCGGCACTCCCATTCCACAGGCCAGCACGAGGGTCCCTGATCCACGCAGCCACAGAGCTCTGCCAAAAACACATGCTCCGTGGCCTGAATTCTAATCACAGACAAGATAACTCCAACAAAATACAGAAAGTAATCACCTAAGACACTGGCTCTCTGGACTGCACATTTTATACCCAAAAGTAATTTGATTCTAGGGAATGAGAGCTCAGGCTCTCATCGGCCATCACATAAATCCTTTAAAAAAAGGAAAATTAACTTTCTACAATACTCTATTATAGAATTATACCAGGGAACAAGGATCCACTTTACAAACCTTTCCTTTTATAACCAGGACCCTCCTATCACTAGTTCCCTCGCTGCTGCCAAGGACCCACAGCATAGCTCAATCCTTTTTTTTTTTTTTTTTGGAGACGGAGTCTCACTCTGTCGCCCAGGCTGGAGTGCAGTGGTGCGATCTCAGCTCACTGCAAGCTCCGCCTCCTGGGTTCACGCCATTCTCCTGCCTCAGTCTCTGGAGTAGCTGGGACTAAACACGCCCGCCACCACGCCTGGCTAATTTTTTGTATTTCTAGTAGAGATGGGGTTTCACAGTGTTAGCCAGGATGGTCTCGATCTCCTGACCTCGTGATCCACCTGCCTCAGCCTCCCAAAGTGCTGGGATTACAGACGTGAGCCACCACGCCCAACCATTATAGTTAAATCTTAAACCCGGGGTGGGCTCCTGTGCTGTCTTGTGGTGGGAGAAGAGTGAAGATAAGCTTCCTGTTGTCACTGTAACAAATTACCGCAAACTTAGTGGCTTAGAACAACAGACTTTATGATTTTACAGTTCTGGAGGTCAGAGGTCTGATTTGGGTCTCACAGGATTCAGCAGGGCTGCTTTCTTCCCAGAAGCTCTGGGGTAGAACCCATCCCCTCACCTTTTCCAGCTCTGAGGGGAGCATATTCCCAATCCCGTGGCTTTCCTCCATCTTCAAAGCCCCCAACAGCAGCTGATGTCCTTCCTCCGCTGCTTGCTCTTTGGTTCTCTTTTTGATTCCCTCTTAATTTTAAGGACCCCTGATTACACCAGGCTCACTCAGATAATCCAGATAATCTCCCTATTTTAAGGTCAGTAGACCAGCAACCTTAATTCCAGCTGCAACCTTAATTCACCTTTGCCATATAACCTAGCGCAGTCACAGGTTCTGTAGATGAGGATGTGCACATCTTTGGGGGGCCATTAAACTGCCCACCACACCTGTCCAAGCAGGCCACGATACAAACGTCATCCAGCAAAAGCACTTCTCCTGTTGTCCCACTCCACACCAATGTCCCATAAAGCACTGTTCCACAAAGGTTGTGCTTGTCTCTGCAGAGCTGAAGATAAACACAATTCACTTAACTTGTCAGCTTGCAAGTAGGAAAAGAAAAAAAAAAAAAAAACAGCCTGACCAACACGGTGAAACCCTGTCTCTACCAAAAATACAAAAATTAGCTGGGTGTGGTGGCGGGTGCCTGTAATCCCAGCTACTCAGGAGGCTGATGCAGAAGAATCACTTGAACCCAGGAGGCGGAGGATGCAGTGAACCCAGATTGCACCATTGCACTCCAGCCTGGGTGACAGCAAGACTCCATCTCAAAAAAAAAGATTTCGCTACAGATTATAAAGTTGGCTTCCAGGTCCCTGAGTGTCCCTTTCAATCCATCATATGATTCTTAATCTCCTAGGATGTGCTGAAGCTGTTAGGCTTAGCAGGGAAGTCAAAGGTGAAGACAGCAGGGATTCTGGTAAGCCGGGATCACATAATGACACAGGCTGAATGACATCAGAGCGGCTTCCAGGGGGATGTGATGTTCATGCACTCTGGGAAGCACAGGGTTTCCCCAGCAGGGACGGCAGCCACAGAGAGACATGGAGTGGCCCAAGGCATCCACCTTCCCCATCCGGGTTTCCCCCTCTGGAGAGGAAATGGCACTTGCACTCCCCTCTAACAGAAGCCGGGCGTTTGTGGGCAGATAAGGTAGGTCACTTTTCTGCTTGAGACACTTTTCCATGGACAAGTTGCGTAACCTCTCGGCAAGACAGCTAATTAACTTCTGAGCTCCAGTTTTTAAATTTTTATTTACTTATTTATTTTTTTAAATGAGGATTCCACCACCTACCTGAGAGGGCTGTTGTATGAGTTGCTTAAGATCATGTTAAGAAGCCAGGTGCAGTGCTCACACCTGTAACCTCAGCACTTTGGGAGGCCGAGACTGGCGGATTACTTGAGGTCCGGAATTCGAGACCAGCCTGGCCAACATGGCAAAATCTTGTCTCTATTAAAAATACAAAAACTTAACTGGGCATGGTGATGCATACCTGTAATCCCAGCTACTTGGGAAGCTGAGGCAGGAGAATTGCTTGAACCTAGGAGGCAGAGGTTGCAGTGAGCCAAGATTGCACCACTGCACTCCAGCCTGAGTGACAAGAGCAAAACTCTGTCTCAAAAAAAAAAAAAAAAAAAAAGATCATGGAAAGAGAATGTGGAACATAATAAATAATAAATGCTCAGCCTGTGTGAATTCTCTTTTCTTCTCCCACCCGGAAAATAACCTCCCTCCATCCTCTCCTCTAACTTCATCGCCCGGACTCTTTCCCCAAGTCTTCCTCCTCTTCCTCGCCTTCCTCCCCTTCCCACATGTGGGCAATGTTGAACCAACCAGCCTCTACAAACAATGGAAGTTTGGTCCCGCACCACTAAAGCAGGGAGCACTGGGGCTTCCTGTTGGGTAATATAATCGGTAATCTTTGAGAGTTAACAGCAAAAGGGGAGATATGCATTAAACCCTGATGTCAGGAAGACCATCCACACTGCTCCTGGTCATGTCAAAACACACACACACACACACACACACACACAATCTGGCTGAGACATCCTTCCCCGGTAGTGTCACAAGATCTGGTCACAGTTATCACAGCCCTTATCAACTGTTCTGCAACTGTCTATCTGTTCCCACGCCTAGCCTGTGAGCCCCTTGAGGAGAGAGACTATGTTCTTCATCTCTGCAGCCCCAGTTCCCACCTCAGTGCACACCCTGCAATGGTGCACTATCTAATGGTTAAAGACTGAAGAACGCAGGAGAAGAAACACTGCTTATCTTCGGTATGACTGCAAAAGAGAAAAACCAATTTAGTATTTGCATGAAAGGTTTCCATTTACAACTGGTTAACTGTGCCTAGCATTAGACGGTTCCTCTATTGAAAATTCAAAGTTTGAAGGACATAGCGCTCTAACCGTTAGCCCTTGCTATTCCTTAAGTCTGGCACAGATTTCTGCCTTGATCAAGAATGAAGGGTTAGCCAGGCGTGGTGGCTCACGCCTGTAATCCCAGCATTTTGCGGGCCGAGGCAGGCAGATGATCTGAGGCTGGGAGTTCGAGATCAGCCTGACTAACATGGAGAAACCCCATCTCTACTAAAAATACAAAATTAGTTGGGCATGGTGGTGCATGCCTGTAATTCTTGCTACTTGGGAGGCTGAGGCAGGAGAATCGCCTGAACTCAGGAGGCAGAGGTTGCAGTGAGCTGAGATCCCACCACTGCACTCCAGACTGGGCAACATGAGTGAAACTCTGTCTCAGGAAAAAAAAAAAAAAAGAATGGTTACTATACAAAGCATTCACGGAGGGGGCTACATCTTAGAAACTTACATCCCAAGGCTATCTTACAAGCCCAAATTTAAGTCTCCTCAAACACCCACTTCTTAAACAGAAACCTATTTTCCAGAAACTGCTTATCTTTAAATACAGAAAAAGACCATCTCTTCCCCCCACCACCGGAAATATTCATACCAACACTCCCTGAAATAAGGAGTTTCTAAAAAGGCAAATAAACGAAACCAACACCAACCACGAAAAGGTACACACTAGATGTGTTCAGAATCTGTAGGTGGGGGCTGGGCACGATGGCTCACTCCTATAATCCCATCGCTTTGGAAGGCTTGAGGCGGAAGGACTGCTTAAGGCCAGGAGTTCAAGACCATCCTAAGAGGCATAGCAACACCCCATATCTACAAAAAATAAAAAATTAGCCAGGCATAGTAGTGCGTGCCAGCAGTCCCAGCTACTCAAGAGGCTGAGACAAGAGGATTGCTTGACCCTTGAGGGAGGTCAAGGTTGCAGTGAACTATGATCACATCACTATCCTCCAGCCTGGGCAACAGAGCGAGACCCTATCTCAAAAAAAGGAAATTCTGTGTGGAGGATATACATGTGTGACATTCCTTACAGTCTTAAGAAGGCAAGAACCATGAACTATGTTCTTCAGTACATAGCTCCATTGTAGAGCCTCAGAAAGCACCCGGCCAAATCAAGAATGCTTCTATTTAGTATTTGTCAAGCAGGCATTCGAAAGCTCAGCTAAGGCCGGGCGCGGTGGCTCAAGCCTGTAATCCCAGCACTTTGGGAGGCCGAGACGGGCGGATCACGAGGTCAGGAGATCGAGACCATCCTGGCTAACACGGTGAAACCCCGTCTCTACTAAAAAATAAAAAAAAAATTAGCCGGGCGAGGTGGCGGGCGCCTGTAGTCCCAGCTACTCGGGAGGCTGAGGCAGGAGAATGGCGGGAACCTGGGAGGCGGAGCTTGCAGTGAGCTGAGATCCGGCCACTGCACTCCAGCCCGGGCGACAGAGAGAGACTCCGTCTCAAAAAAAAAAAAAAAAAAAAGAAAGCTCAGCTAAGACCCTGGTTAGATACACTATTTCCTTCAGCTCATAGATAAGACACAGGCTCCTCATAAATGTCAGATGAACGCGGATGCAGAACTAAAATTCCGCCATAACCCACTTGCTATGCAGAGCCAGTTAACCCTCCTCTTGTCTGTTACTTGCCAGGCACTAGCCCCATTCCCAGCCCCATTCCCAGAGGTTGTCTCTGCTGATCCTCACTTCCACCTTGCAGGGAAATTTTATCTCTCCCATCGAATAGCGTTCTTAGAGTTCAGACAAGGAATGCTAAGGGCTTTTTTCCATCATTAACACCTGGTTTGCCTCAGGGAAAGGCAACCCCTTCTCTCCAAAATGTCCCAATAATTGAGCACATGTTTCCGGACCAAATCAAGAACCTTCGCCACAGGGCTTCTCAGCAAAATGGAGTGAGACCGACATGGAATCCCATCTGCACAGTTCCCTACCCAGTAGGCCCTGGCACACACTCACATCCAAGTTCTCAAACACCCTGTTCCCCCCCCCCCCCCAAGTCAGCCCCAGGCAAAGACCCTTCAGGAGGTGAAGCCACTGCCAGTTCAGGAACGGATCACAGTCAGAATCCCTAGGCCACTTCTCAGGACTCGGTAAAAAATAACCACAACTTCCCCTGCACTTAGTTCCTCCCCAAAGAGCTGTTGAACCTCATCTGGAAACAGCTGGGAGGCAGCAGCTAACAGGAAATCAAACAACAACAACAAAAAAAGCAGAGTGTACCGCGGAGAGTTAGGCAGCTAGAACGAAGAGGCCAGGGGACAGACAGGAAGTTGAAGTTGGAAAGAACCTAGGCCAGAAACAGTCACACAGAAAAGGAGACCCAGCTGGCTTTCCTCAGCTCGGGCAGGAGGGGAGGACCCAGACAGCCGGAAGGCACGAACCCCACGAGGATGGAAACCAGACCAGCTCTGAGGTTACATCTTCTTTCTGCCCTGCCCCCAATCCCTTTTTTTTCCTTTCTTTCTTTTTCTTTTTTAGAGATGGGGTCTTGCTACGTTGTTCAGACTGATCTTGAACTCCTGGGCTCAAGCAATCCTCTACCTCAGCCTCCCCAAGTGCTAGGATTACAGGCGTGAGCCACCACGCCCCTCGTTGCCTCCAATCTCAACCTTCCCTCCCTGAAAGCCAGCTAGCAGTCCTCACTACGAGAGCTGCGGTCAGAAACTCACCTTCCTCTAGCTTCCTTCTGTCCCACAGGCTACAGCCCAAACAACTGGTTTTGAGTCATTCATCTGTCATCCATACCAAAGTTCCACACTGCCAACTAAACTCAGGGCTGGACAAACCAGCCTCACACAGACAGACAAAGGGCATCTTCATGAGAAATGACTGGACAGATCCCATCCGAGGGCCTGTGGTGGTAGACCTTAGGTGGCCAACCTTAGGCAGCAGGAGACCTTAGGCACAGGGAAAAGGAGCGAAAGTGAGAGAGCCAAGAGAGCAAGGTAAGCTTCTTGCACCAAACTGATGGTGCATTTTGCAATCAAGAAAGTTAACTGAGCAATGGCCAGCTGCCAAAATATTTTTGAGAGAAATGAAAAAAAATGCCATTACTAAAATTCTTCGGTGTTGTTTAATAAGGCTTTAGGTCATCCAAACAGAGTGCAAAGGGGAGACTGATTTAGTTTTCATTTAGCAGAGCTTACTTAGGTGAGACTTTCCCAGCCCGTGCCCCCGTGACTCAATCATCCATTCTCTCTCTGTATATGTAGAAGTTTATATTAAAATGAGAGGATTAAGTTTTCTTAATAAGATACATTCCAGTCTTTTCACCTCGAGCTTTGTTTGAAAAGGCTCTCTCGAGGCATAGCATACGCTGCGATCCAGCTGGGTTTGATTCCAATGGAAGTGCTCAAAATCTGAGACTGAAGGGTGCACAGGGCTGCAGCCTCAACACCATTTGTTTTTTAAAAAGCAGAACATCTTTACAGGCTGAGTGCCAGCTCAAACTGGCAAGACCAGAGAATCAGCAGAGACTGACCAATGTGCTGGTTAAGGGGGATGGGAGGAGGAGCTATGGGAACAGATCATCAGGGAAACCTTCAAGAGAGGAAATAGGGGTGTTTCAGGAACATAACAAAGAACAAGTTGACTAATCATTTATTCCAGGGACAGCGGCGGTGAGGGGGTGCCATCCAGGGCTAAGTATTTAATATTTCAACTTCAGGTAAAAGCATAATGTTTAAACCTGGATATGCTTGGAGCTCACAGCTCTCTTAAAAAGGATGGGGGGTTGGGGGACGGCAAGATATTCCTGCTTTTTTATTACGCTGTTCATGGAGTCTCCTAGGAAACTTCTCCCCAGATGCCTGCAGAGCAGACCTAAGACAGCGCCAGCTAGTCCAGTTCCTAATGTAATAAGCTCAACTCAGCAGAGATCCTATCAAGAGCTTTATGCAGGGCCGAGCTGCTCAAGGCCGCTGTTGCCGGTCCAAAGAAGTTCTGTTGCGCAGGCAGAAAAGTTACCTGCAGCAAATACCTAATATTTATGCTGGGAGGGAGAGTGGAAAAGTGCTTTAATCTTTGAGGGCCAGACATTTTCTGTGACTTGGAAAAGAGGAATCCCTGCCCAGAGCACCCGAATCCACATGTCAGAATGGTGTCTGGGATGTCTGCCCTCAACAATGACATCTCCCTCATCTAATGTTTCGCGACGGCCAGAAAACCCTCCAACTTGCCAGGACAGACTGCACCTCCAACAGCTGTGGCACCAAAAGTCTTCTTAGGAGGCACCCAAGGCCTTCCCGAGATGGGGGAGGGCCTCCCGATGAGGTTGTAATGGGCCAGCCTCCAGGTGCAGGGACACCTAACTCTGGCCAAGCACTGGAATAAACAATTTACCTAAGTCACTCCAGTACCACAACAGCCCCTTGGAGGCAGACACTACAGTCATTCCCCTTTTATGAAGGAAGAAACAGGCTCCGAGGTGTTACACAACCATTAAACAGCAGAGCCAGCCTCCCGTCACCCGGAACAGGTGGTCCTGACCGCTGCTGGATATGTGGAAAACACACAAAGCGTTTGGAGGAAGGAGTCCATAGAGTCGGGTAACACAAGATGCAGCCAGTGTTTATACCTCTTTCTCGTCCAAGATCGGTGGCCCCAGGACACTGGAGGGGAGGGCCTGGATAGGGAACGTGAACCCGAAAGGACCCCGGCACTGCTGGCAGGGGAAGAGGCCAGGACCCCGGCCTCTCTGGCAACGCGGGGAACCCCAAATCCATAAACCCTCTCGAAGGGGGAAGACCCAAAGGGAATGCATGAAGCCACGGGGTTGCCAGGCGGCCCTTCCCTCCACGCTTGTTTTGTCAAACAGGGGCCTCCGGCCGGGGCCTCCAGGGGTCGCGGGGGTCCCTACCTGTAGGCCAAAGTCATGCACTCGAAGAGCTTGGTGAGCGAGGCGTCGATGGACAGGTGGCAGGAGCTGGTCTTGCCGAAGCTGTAGGTCTGGCACGTCTGTTTGTTGACCGTGTCGAAATCGTAGCCCTTCTTGGGCGGGTGCTCCCGGTGCGGCGACGACACCATGAAGTGGCCGCTGTGGATGATCTGCTGGCGGCGCGGAGGCTCCTCGCGGCCCGGCCCGGCCCGAGGCGGCGGTGGCGCGGCGCTCGCGTGGGCCCGGGCCGGGGTGGCCGCGCCGGAGGCGGGCGGCGGGGACGGCTCATCCGTGTCCGAGTCGTCGTCGTCCTCAGGCACCTGGGGCTTGAGCAGCACCTGGCGGCCCCGGCTGCGGGGCCGGCGCGGGGAGCACATGAACACGTCGGCGGCCATGAGAAGTGCTCGGCCGGGGGCATCCCCCGGAGCCCGGGGCAACGCCACAGGCGCGCGAAGCTGAGGGGCGCCGGCGGGGCCCGGCCCGCGCGCCGACTGTCCGTGAGCGCGCGGCGCGGCGGGAGGGGTAGGGCGCCGGCCCCGGCGTGACGTCACCGAGGAGTCTGGCCCAATCCACTGCCCGCGTCGGCCTCTTAAAGGCGCAGGGGAACCTTTCCTTAGCTAGGCGGACCAAAAAAAATACGGGAATCGGAGGCCACGCCTCTCCGCCGTGCGCCTCGCCACCTCCTCCTCTCCCGGCGTCCGCGGGTGCTGAGGGACACGGTGGCCGGGCGGAGCGGCTCGCCGGTGTCGCCGCCTGGGAGAGGCGTCGGCGGAGTGGGACCACTGCTAGTCCCACCCCCGCCCCTCTCCGCGCCCCGGTTGTCGCCCTGCGGTCTCGCGGCGGGCCCGGCCGGCTCCACGTGGTGGGTGCGGGTGGGGCTCCTCGGCCTCCAGGCCCTGCTTTCCCCTGCCGGGCGGTACCGAGTCCTCGCAGCTCACGCCTGACTTCGCCGGACTAGGTGGCTATTGTCCCCATTATTCTCATCGTATTGATGGGAACACTGGGTGACTGAATACCGACAGGATTTGTTTAAGACCTGGCGTCCACAGAGCTGGGAACTTGCTGCCCGTGCGCGTCCCCAGCGCGGCGCAGCGGTTGAGTGGCAGCGCCCCTGAGCCCAGAGGCCTCCAGACCCCAGCTCTTTTAACTTCAACTCAGGGTGCTGCTGTTGTTATTTTTTTTAAGTTTGACGGACGAGGCAGCCCCCGAAACAATTCCAAAAGGGGAGTATCTGAGCCCGAATTTTCTTCTCTGTCAAATGGTGAACAATCCGGTGCCTCAGAAACCTGTGACAGTTCTAAAATGGCTATAGCGGGCCGCGGTGGCTCACGCCTGTAATTCTAGCACTTTGAGAGGCCGAGGCGGGTGGATCACTTGAGGCCAGAAGTTCGAGACCAGCCAGGCCAACACGGTGAAACCCTGTCTCTACTAAAAATACAAAAATTAGCCGGTCGTAGTGGTGCACCCCTGTAATCCCAGCTACTCGGGAGGCTGAAGCAGGAGAATCGCTTGAATCCGGGAGGTGGAGGTTGCAGTGAGCCAAGATTGCGCCACTGCACTCTAGCCTGGGTGACAAAGCGAGACCCTGTCTCAAAAAGAAAAATAAATACAAATAAAAATGGCTATAAGGTGCTTAGCAGGCAGGATGGCACAAAATGAGTGCTAAATAAATGTGCCACAGGTTGGAGGATTTGGATCAACCAGACCAGAGGTGCCTAGAAATTGCCAATAGTGCACCACTTTTTGACCTGCAAAAACGGCAACTTCGCGTCGCACGACCTAACTGACAGACACTTCTAGAAAGCTGTCAAGGTTTCCAGGGCTCAAAGCCAGTCTGGGGTGGGGGTGGCAGGGCACCAGAAGAGCCAGTGAGGCCCATGAGCCAGGAACACCCATCCTAATCCTAGCAGGGCATCTAGAGTCCACAGCCATTCCTGCACTCTGCTTTGTTTTATTGTTGTTTTGTTTTTTTGAGACAGAGTCTTGCTTTGTCACCCAAGGCTGGAGCGCAGTGGTGCAATCACCATGTTGGCCAGGCTGGTCTGGAACTCCTGACCTCAAGTGAGGCCTGCCTTGGACTCCCAAAGTGCTGGCATTACAGGCGTGAGCCATCGTGATGGCTCTGCGCTTGGCTTTGAAGCTGGTTTCAGTTCCAGATTTGGATGGGGGATGAGTACCCTGCCCCACCCTCTTCCTGACAAAGGCCTCCTGAAGGGAACTGAGGGCTCTCACCAAAATGGCTCCATTAACTTATTTCCAAATGTCTGTAAGGAAAAATGTGCTGGATGACTGGCAGTTTTCAGGCGTGAGTTCTAGATTTCCCTCTTCCCCAACCTACTACTGTTCCCAGTGCTGGTTGCAAATGTTTGAAAGTCCATCCTTTGAGTTGCCTTCCTTTATCTGAAGACTTGTCTCCTTGGTAAGTTTACATGCCCAGCCACTTTTTTTTGAGACAGGGTCTGGCTCTGTCACCTGGACTGGAGTGGAGTGATGCCATCATGGCTTACAGCAACCTCAACCTCCAGGACCCAAACGATCCGCCCACCTCAACCTCCCGAGTAGCAGGACCACAGGTGCGCACCACAGTGCCCCGCTAATTTTTGTTTGTTTGTTTGTTTTTTTTTTTTTGAGACGGAGTCTTGCTCTGTCGCCCAGGCTGGAGTGCAGTGGCGCAATCTCGGCTCACTGCAAGCTCCGCCTCCCGGGTTCACGCCATTCTCCTGCCTCAGCCTCCCGAGTAGCTGGGACTACAGGCGCCCGCCACTGTGCCCGGCTAATTTTTTCTATTTTTAGTAGAGACGGGGTTTCACCATGGTCTCGATCTCCTGACCTTGTGATCCGCCCGCCTCGGCCTCCCAAAGTGCTGGGATTACAGGCGTGAGCCACCGCGCCCGGCCTGCCCCGCTAATTTTTGTATTTTTTGTGGAGATGGGGTCTCTCCATGCTGTCCAGCCTGGTCTCGAATTCCTGACCTCAAGTGATCCTCCTGCCTCAGCCTCCCAAGGTGCTGGAATTACAGGGTGAGCCACCATGCCCTGCTTTTATTTTTGTCTTCCTGTTTACCTATATTTTCTTTCTGCCTTTTTTTTTTTCTCACTGTGTCACATTGGTGTGATCATGGCTCACTGCAGCCTCAACCTCCCATTCCCAAGCTATCCTCCCACCTCAGTCTCCCCAGTAGCTGTGACCACAGGTGAGCACCACCACTCCCAGCTCATTTTTAATTTTTTGTAGAGATGGGGTTTCCCTATGTTGTCCAGGCTGGTCTCGAACTCCTGGGTTCAGGCAGTCCTCCTGCCTCGACCTCCCAAAATGCTGGGATTACAGGCATGAGCCACCACACCTGGCCTCTATTTTCTAATTTCCAAAATAAACATGTATTACTTATACACTTTTTTTTTTTTTTTTTTGAGGCGGAGTCTCGCTTTGTCGCCCAGGCTGCAGTGCAGGGCACGATCTCAGCTCACTGCAAGCTCTGCCTCCTGGGTTCACGCCATTCTCCTGCCTCAGCCTCCCGAGTAGCTGGGACTACAGGCACCCACCACCATGCCCAGCTAATTTTTCGTATTTTTTTAGTAGAGACGGGGTTTCACTGTGTTAGCCAGGATGGTCTCGATCTCCTGACCTCGTGATCTGCCCGCCTCGGCCTGCCAAAGTGCTGGGATTACAGGCGTGAGCCACTGCACCCGGCCTTATATACCCATTTTTAACTTAAAAAGTTAAAATCAGTTTCCTGGGAGGAGATAAGCCTTAAAGCTGAGGTTGCAAAGTGGCAACCCATGGACTGTATTCAGTGCAGAAACAAGCCTTATTTAATCCCACCATCAATTCCTAAGAGACTGTATTAGGAAAGACTCGTGGGGGAAATTGCAGTTAAAAATGCAAAAAGCAAAGGACCACTGCATGGGCGGTCCAGTCACAGAAGGTGCTCCAAGCTCACAATCAGTGTCTGTAAGGATAAGAAGGAGGTCTCGACTTCCCCTCCTTCTGAGTATCGGGCAGCGTCGGCAGGAGAGTGGCCATGCGGGATGGCGACCTGGGGAGCTAACAACCCCATGAGGACAAGGAGCCCCCACACCCAGAGAAGCCACCAAACCAGAGCCTCACAGGATTGCCGTCTTTTCTCCAAAAATCAGAAGAAACACTGGATTGGAATCAAATCAGCAGTCAGACAAATAGAAATACCCAAATATGAAGGGTTACACACCAGCACAAGTCAGCAAATAGTTAAGGAAAGCCAGCACTCTGGGAGAAAGCTACCTGGGAACTAGCAAGGGGGAGAAAGTTAACAAAGATTTTAAAAATAACTAATAATTCAGGAAAGAACACAGAAGATTCTGTACCATTGAGCAACAGCCCATTATGAAAAAGGCAAATGAGGGCCGGGTGCTGCTAATCCCAGCACTTTGGGAGGCCGAGGCGGGCAGATCACAAAGTCAGGAGATCAAGACCATCCTGGCTAACACGGCGAAACCCCATCTCTACTAAAAAAAAATACAGGCCGGGCGCGGTGGCTCAAGCCTGTAATCCCAGCACTTTGGGAGGCCGAGACGGGTGGATCACGAGGTCAGGAGATCGAGACCATCCTGGCTAACACAGTGAAACCCCGTCTCTACTAAAAATACAAAAACTTAGCCGGGCGAGGTGGCGGGCGCCTGTAGTCCCAGCTACTCGGGAGGCTGAGGCAGGAGAATGGCGTAAACCC
>NC_037679.1:81252018-81258282 GCF_003255815.1 Theropithecus gelada | reverse complement strand
AAAAAAAAAAAAAAAGTAAATGAGGTCTTGGAAAATAAATACAAATATACAAGTATGATTTTTAAAAAGCTGAGTTGAAATGAAAATATAGAAAAAAAGCAAAGTGAATAAAGCTGAAAAACACAGCAGTAAGCTAAAAGATTAAACTGAGGGTTTCTATAAAAAGTAACCAGGCATGGTGGCACATGCCTCTAGTCCCAGCTACTTGGGAGGCTGACGCACAAGAATCACTTGAACCCAGGAGGCGGAGGTTGCACCACTGCACTCCAGCCTGGGCAATAGAGCAAGACTCTGTCTCAAAAAATGCATAGTCCAGGCACAGTGGCTCATGCCTGTAATCCCAGCAATTTGGGAGGCTGAGGCAGGCAGATCACCTGAGGTCGGGAGTTCCAGACCAGCCTGACCAAGTTGGAGAAACCCCGTCTCTACTAAAAATACAAAATTGGCCAGGCATGGTGGTGCATGCCTGTAATCCCAGCTACTCAGGAGGCTGAGGCAGGAGAATTGCTTGAACCCAGGAGGCAGAGGTTTCGGTGAGCTGAGATCACGCCATTGCACTCCAGCCTGGGCAACAAGGGCAAAACTCCATCTCAAAATAAATAAATAAACTGAGGGTTTCTCCCAGAAAGCTGCCAAAAGGACAAAGAGAAGTTGTGACATGGAGGATCCATCTAGATAGTTACAGAAAGAAAGAAGTAAATAAGAAAGGAAATAACCAAAGCAGCAATAAAAGAAAATTTCTCAGTGATACAAACACAAGCCTTTTATTTTTTATTTTTATTTTATGAACCTCCTCTTGGTTCAAGCAATTCTCCTGCCTCAGCCTCCAGAGTAGCTGGGATTACAGGCACCTGCCACCATGCCCAGTTAAATTTTGTATTTTTAGTAAAGACAGGGTTTCACTATGTTCACTAGGCTGGTCTGGAATGCCTGACCTCAAATTGTCTGCTTACCTTGGCCTCCCAAAGTGCTGGGATTACAGGCATGAGCCACTGTGCCCAGCCAAGAGCTGTTTTAACTGGGGTGAGATGATGATATGGTTTGGCTGTGGTCCCCACCCAAATCTCATCTTGAATTCCCATGTGTTGTGGGAGGGACCAGGTGGAGGTAATTGAATCATAGGGGACAGGTCTTTCCTGTGCTGTTCTAGTGATAGTGTATAAGTCTCATGAGATCTGATGATTTTTAAAAAGGGGAGTTTCCCTGCACAAGCTCTCTTCTCTTGTCTGTGGCCATGTGAGATGTGCCTTTCACCTTCCCCCATGATTGTGAGGCCTCCCCAGCCACGTGGAACTGTGAGTCCATTAAACCTCTTTCTTTTGTAAATTGCTCAGTCTCGGGTATGTCTTTATCAGCAGTGTGAAAATGGACTAATACAGACGATATCTCATTTAGTGTGTTGTTTTGTTTTGAGACAGGGTCTTATGGTGTTGCCCAGGCTGGAGTGTAGTAATTCAATCAAGGCTTACTGCAGCCTTTACCTCCTGGACTCAAGTGATTCTCCCACTTCAGCCTCCAGAGTAGCTGGGACTACAGGCATGTGCCATTACACTTGGCCAATTTGTTAATTTTTTGTAGAGACTGGGTCTCCCCATGTTGCCCAGGCTAGTCTCGAACTCCTGGGCTTAAGTGATCCTCCTGCCTCCGCCTCCCAGAGTGCTGGGATTACAGGTGTGAGCCATCACACCTGGCCTCATTGTAGTTTTGATTTGCATTACTCTGATGATCAGTGATGTTGAGCATCTTTCATATACCTGTTTGCCATTTGTATGTCTTCTTTTGTTTTTTTTTTGTTTTTTTTTTTTTATTTTTATTTATTTATTTATTTATTTATTTTTTTTTTTTTTGAGACAGAGTCTTGCTCTGTCGCCCAGGCTGGAGTGCAGTGGCGCGATCTCGGCTCACTGCAAGCTCCGCCTCCCGGGTTCACGCCATTCTCCTGCCTCAGCCTCCCGAGTAGCTGGGACTACAGGCGCCCACAACCGCGCCCGGCTAATTTTTTGTATTTTTAGTAGAGACGGGGTTTCACCGTGGTCTCGATCTCCTGACCTTGTGATCCACCCGCCTCGGCCTCCCAAAGTGCTGGGATTACAGGCGTGAGCCACCGCGCCCGGCTGTATGTCTTCTTTTGATAAATGTCTATTCAGTTCTTTTGCCCATTTTAAATCAGATGATTAGATTTTTTCCTGTAGAGTTGTTTGAGCTCCTCATATTGTCACCTCAATAAATTCTGGAGGATATAAAGTAAAATAGTCTTTTCATCCATAGGCTACATTTGAAAGAATTACTACTAGAGGTTGTTCTCTCCAAGAAGACAAAAATGAAATTCAAGTACGAGAAAGATATGGAACACAAGAAACAGTGTAGCACAAAAAAAAAAAAAAAAAAAAAAACTTAAAACTGGGTTTTTTAAGTTATGATTTAAAAAAATAGAGTTTTGGCCAGGTCCAGTGGCTCACGGCTGTAATCCTAGCACTTCGGGAGGCCCAGGCGGGTGGATCACCTCAGGTCAGGAGGTTGAGACCAGCCTGGCCAACATGGTGAAACCCCATCTCTACTAAAAATACAAAAATTAGCCGGGCATGGTGGTGTGTGCCTGTAATCCCAGCTACTCGGGAGGCTGAGGCATGAGAATCGCTTGAACCTGGGAGGTGGAGGTTGCAGTGAGCTGAGATTGCGCCACTGCACTCCAGCGTGAGTGACAGAGTGCGACTCCCTCTCCAAAAAAAAAAATATATATATGTATATATGTATATATGCGTGTGTGTGTGTGTACATATACACACATACACACACACACACACCCCTCATTTCAGAAACCTTTCTTAGAGGTCTTTCTTACTTTCTTTTATTTTAATTTAGTGACAGCATCCTTTTCTTGTTTTATGTATGCAATATTGTCTCTTATCTCTCCCCGAAGAATATTTTGAGTTTATTTGAAGTTATCTTTTGCTCCCTGCATTGTTTGTTTATTTATTTATTTTTCTCTCTCTCTTAGTTTGTTTTGAACTCCCTCTTCATGTTGGAAGCTTTCCTCAGAAGTCTGGAAAGAAGCCCGTGAGGATGACTGATAGGATCAGTGTGTACAGCAGGAGCATGGCCTGTCAGCAAGTAAGCCAGTGGGTGGCCAGGCAGCTCCTTGGTCAGAGGCTTCTAAATGTCAGTATCTGGAGGTCTTCTCTGTGGGTGGTTCTGATTGCCCAGGGGGACCTCCAATTGCCTTCTGGGAGTGTGTATGTCTGGCTGTTCAGTTTCTGGAGCAAGGCCAGGGAAGAGGGCAGTCATTTTGCTGTTTGCTCTGCCCACTGCCACTAAATCTCTCTGCTCCCAGCCTGTGGCAACTCACTCCTTGCACTCAATGCCTGCTGTCCTCAGTTCTGGAGCCTCTTTGATTTAATTTCTCCATAAGCTAAACCTGGAGAGGGAGCGAGCTAGTCACCCGAGAGCGCACAGGATGGGGGATGAGAACCTGGAGGTCTTACTGCTCCATATACAGACTTTGTTTTTAGTCCCCTCCCTACTGCAGCACTGAAGCCTCCAATTCCTGAGACTTTATGGGATTCCAAGAGAACCAGCCTGCTTTTCACTGGGATCTGCTTCTACAGGTTTGGAGCTACAGGTGTTGCCTTATTTCACTAAATATGGATTTTCTGCTTCTGTTTCTTGTTCTCTTTGAGGGTGATTTAGGAGCAAAAGGGGTGACCATGTTTTTACCATAGTAAAAACTAACATCTAGACAGTTTATTAAAATTTTGAATGATTTGCTAACATTGTAAAAATCATGACATTTCATGTTATAGAGACACTAGAATGTTAGGATTGGCTGAGCACCGGTGGCTCACGCCTATAATCCCAGCACTGTGGGACGCCAAGGTGGGCAGATCATTTGAGGTCAGAAGTTCGAGACCTGCCTGGACAACATGGTGAAACCCCATCTCTACTAAAAATACAAAAATTAGCCGGGCATGGTGGCCCATGCCTGTAGTGCCAGCTACTCGGGAGGCTGAGGCAGGAGAATCGCTTGAACCCAGGAGGTGGAGGTTGCAGTGAGCCGAGATCACACCATGATACTTCAGCCTGCGTGACACAGCGCGACTCCGTCTCAAAAAAAAAAAAAGGATTTTCCTGAACTATCAGAACACCTGACAACACTGGGCCCTTATTTCCACGTCAGCAGCTGGAGCTCAGGAGCAACTATCCTCTTTATTTTTATATTATTTAATTTTTTAATAGAGGCAGGGTCTCCCTATGTTGCCCAAGCTGGTCTTGAATTCCTGGGCTCTGGCTGGGTGCGGTGGCTCACACCTGTAATCCCAGCACTTTGGGAGGCCGAGGCAGGTGGATCACGAGGTCAGGAAATCGAGACCATCCTGGCCAACACGGTGAAACCCCGTCTCTACTAAAAATATAAACATTAGCCGGGTGTGGTGGTGGGCGCTTGTAATCCCAGCTACTCGGGAGGCTAAGGCAAGAGAATCGCTTGAACCCGGGAGTCAGAGGTTGCAGTGAGCCAAGATCGCCACTGCACTCCAGCCTGGTGACAGAACGAGACGCCGTCTCAAAAAAAAAAAAAAAGAATTCCTGGGCTCAAGGGATCCTCCTGCCTTGGCCTCCCAAAGTGCTGGGATTACTGGCATGAGCCACTGTGCACAGTCTGACTGTCCTCTTTATTCATTTATGTATTTATTTATTTTGAGACGAAGTCCCACTCTGTTGCCCAGGCTGGAGTGCAGTGGCATGATCTCAGCTCACTGCAACCTCTGCAGTGTTCAAACAATTCTCCTGCCTCAGCCTCCCAAGTAGCTGGGACTACAAGCGTGTGCCACCACACCCGGCTAATTTTTGTATTTTTAGTAGAGACGGGGTTTCACCATGTTGGCCAGGCTGGTCTTGAACTCCTGGTGTCAAGTGATCCACCTGCCTCGGCCTCCCAAAGTGCTGGGTTTACAGACATGGGCCACTGCGCCTGGAAAAGTTCTTTTTAATGTACAGTTCCAGGAGTTTTGACAAACATATACAGTAAAGTGACCACTTCCACGATCAAGATATAGGACAGGGCCGGGCGCGGTAGCTCACGCCTGTAATCCCAGCACTTTGGGAGGCTGAGGCAGGTGGATCATTTGAGGCCGGGAGTTCAAGGCTGGCCTGGCCAACATGGTGATATACATGAATTAGCTGGGCGTGGTGGCATGTGCTTGTAATCCCAGCTACTTGGGAGGCTGAGGAAGAATTGCTTGAACCTGGGACATGGAGGTTGCAGTGAGCCAAGATTGCACCACTGCACTCTAGCCTGGGCGACAGAGTGAGACTCTGTCAAAAAAAAAAAAAAGAAAAGATATAGGACAGGACAGGCACAGTGGTTCACACCTGTAATCCCAGCACTTTGGGAGGCTGGGAGGGGAGGATCACTGGAGCCCAGGAGCTGGAAACCAACCTGGTAAGATGGCAAGATCCTGTCGGTACAAAAAAATAATAATTAGCCAGGCATGGTGGCGTGAGCCTGTGGTCCCAGCCACTCGGGGGTTTGAGGCAGGAGAATCCCTTGAGCCCAGAAGTTCGAGGCTGCAGTGAGCTATGACCGTGCCATTACACTCGACTGGATGACAGAACAAGACTTTGTCTCTCAAAAAATACACACACACACATATATATACATAGACACGTATACAAACACACATACACACACACGAGTTCCAGTACCCATCCTCACCCCCAGTTCCCACTTGTCCTTTGTAGTCAGTCCCTCTCTCCATTCTAGTCTCTGGCAATGACCCATCTGTTTCTTGTTACCATTGTTTTGCCTTTTCCGGAATAGAATCCTCCAAAAAGTAGCCTTGAGTCTGGCTTCTCTCACTGAGCATAATGCATCTGAGATTCTGCCGTGCTGCTGTGTGTATCTGTAGCTCGTTCCTTTTTATTGCTGCATAGTATTTCATTTTGTGAACGTACCACTTTGTATTTATACGTTTACCAGTTGAAGCCATTTTAGTTGTTTCTAGTTTTTGGTGGTTATGAATAAGACCAGTGTAAATATTTACATCCAGATTTTTGCACTTTTTTAAAATTTAGAGATAGGATCTTGCTTTGTTGCCCAGGCTGGAGTTCAGTGGCATGATCACAGCTACCTGGGGGACTGAGGTGGGTGGATCACCTGAGCCTGGGAGGTCGAGGCTGCAGTGAGCCGTGATCACACCACTGCACTCCAGCCTGGGTGACAGAGCAAGGCCCTCTCTCAAAAAAAAAAAAAAAAAAAAAAAAAAAAAA
>NC_037679.1:81204736-81251968 GCF_003255815.1 Theropithecus gelada | reverse complement strand
CCCCCCCCCGGCCCCCCCGCCCGGGGGAAAGGAAAAGGCCCGGTAAAAAAAAAAAAAAAAAAAAAAAAAAAGAAAAGAAAAGAAAAGAGGGCCAGGCACGGTGGCTCAAGCCTGTAATCCTAGGACTTTGGGAGGCCGAGACGGGTGGATCACGAGGTCAGGAGATTGAGACAATCCTGGCTAACACGGTGAAACCCCATCTCTACTAAAAAAAAAAAAAAAAAAAAAACACAACAACACTAGCCGGGCGTGGTGGTGAGCACCTGTAGTCCCAGCTACTCGGGAGGCTGAGGCAGGAGAATGGCGCAAACCCGGGAGGCGGAGCTTGCAGTTAGCTGAGATCCTGCCACTGCACTCCAGCCTGGACAACAGAGCGAGACTCCGTCTCAAAAAACAAAAAGAACAAAAAAGAAAAAGAAAAGAAAAGAGAAGGAAAAAGAGGCTGGGTGTGGTGACTCACACCTATAATCCCAGCACTTTGGGAGGCTGAGATGGGTGGATTGCTTGAGGTCAGGAGTTCGAGACCAGCCTGGTCAACATGGCGAAACCTCATCTCTACCAAAAATATAAAAATTAGCTGGGGGTGGTGGAGCATGCTTGTAATCCCACATTCTCGGGAGGCTGAGGTAGGAGAATAGCTTGAACCAGGGAGTAGGAGGTTGTAGTGAGCCCAGACTGTACCACTGCACTCCAGCCTGGCGATAGAGGGAGACTCCATCTCAAAAAAAAAAAAAAAAAAAAATTAGCTGGGCCTGGTGGCACATGCCCTATAATCCCAGCTACTCAGGAGGCTGAGACAGGACAACTGCTTGAACCCAGGAGGCAGAGGTTGCAGTCAGCTGAGATCGCCCCACTGCACTCTAGCTTATGCGACAAAGTGAGACTCCATCTCAAAATAAATAAATAAATAAATAACAACGAAGAAAAAAAGAGAGTTCTTTTTATGTTCTGGCTACAAGTCTTTTATCAGATATATGTTTTGCAAGGATCATCTGGCAATCTGTCTGCTTGTTTTTTCAATCTCTTATCAGTGTCTTTAGCAAAAAGCTTTGCCTAACCCAAAGTCACAAAGATTTTCTCCTGTTTTCCCCTAGGAGTCTTAGTTTTATGTTTTACATTTTGGTCTGTGATCTATTTTGAGTGAATTTTGTGATAAGGTGCAAGGTATAGGTTCATTATTTTTGCACACAGATGTCCAGTTATTCTAGCATCATCTGTTGGATGTTTGCAGTTATTATTAACACTGTCCATATTCTCAAGGCTCCTGGGCTCAGGGGTCAGCAACCGTACCTCTGGCCCCAACTGTGCAGTTCAGTCGCCTGGCCCATATGCCCCTCAAACCTAACAGCTGGGGCCTGTTGCAGTTCTTTGCTTGCAGAAGACTTTGTTTCTGGTCTCTTTACCTCTTCTCTCTCTTCCTGAAATCTGCATAAAACAAACCATGAAAGGGCAGGGTGGCCTCGTGGTCTGGCAACGTCCCTTTGAAAATAAACAAGTGCAGAAACTGAAAGGCAGCAGCTACCTCTGGGGACTACTCGAGAAAGAGTTCAGGGCCGGTGCATCCGCTGCGCGTGGCTGTCTTGCCCCAGCCGGGCGGCAGGTCGGATGTGGCAAAACCAAACAGGATCCCGATTGCTTCAGATGTCGCCTCTGGCCAGAGACCCCCGATGCCTCTGCAGCAAGCACCTAATTGTATGTATGGGGTGCAGGCAGAAGAGTTTCATGACTGAACAGCCCTCAACAGTTTGTACAGCCTTCCTCAAAGGTCCAGATTTAACTGGTTCCCACACAACCCTGGGAGATGGGCAGGTCAGGGACAGTTACCATTATCTTACACATAAGAAAACTGAGGCACAGAAGGGTGAAGAAATAGATGGATGTGGGTTTGGAATTTTTTTTTTTTTTTTTTTTTTTTTGAGGCAGAATCTCATTTCATCACCCAGGCTGGAGTGCAGTGACGCAATCTCGGCTCACTGCAACCTCCATCTCCCGGGTTCAAGTGATTCTCCTGCCTCGGCCTCCTGAGTAGCTGGGATTATAGATGCGCACCACCATGCCTGGCCCTAACATTTTTTTTTTTTTTTTTTTTTTTGAGACAGAGTCTCGCTCTGTTGGCCCAGGCTGGAGTGCAGTGGCGCAATCTCAGCTAACTGCAACCTCCACCTCCCAAGTTCAAGCAATTCACCTGCCTCAGCCTCCCGATAGCTGGGATCACAGGCGCCCACCAGCACTTCTGGCTAATTTTTGTATTTTTAGTAGAGACGGGGTTTCACCATGTTGGCCAGGCTGGTCTCGAAGTCCTGACCTCAGATGATCCACCCACCTTGGCCTCCCAAAGTGCTGGGATTACAGGTGTACCATGCCCAGCCACTTGGCTAACTTCTGTAATTTTGGTAGGGACAGAGTTTCACCATGTTGCCCAGGCTTTAGCAAAAAGCTTTGCCTAACCCCAAAGTCACAAAGATTTTGCCAGGCCATTTTTTTGTTTGTATGTTTTGTTTTGTTTGAGATAAGGTCTTGCTCTGTTGCCCAGGCTGGAGTGCAGTGGCACAATTTTGGCTTACTGCACTCTCCAACTCCTGGGCTCAATCAGTCCTCCCACCTCAGCCTTCTGGGTAGCTGGGACTAAAGGTGTGTATCACATGCTTGGCTAATTTTTAAATTTTTTGTAGAGATGGGGTTTGGCTATGTTGCCCAGGCTGGTCTTGAAATCCTGGCCTCAAGCCATCCTCCAGAATTCATAATTCTCTCTGCCACCCTGGCTGGAAATATCTCAAATGTCCAAAGAATGGATAAGCACATTGTAGTACACTCATCCCATGGAATATTCTCCAGCAATGAGAATGAATGACATACAATCTCACACAGTAGTATTGAATCTCACAAATACCATGTTGAGTGAAAGAAGCTAGACACACAAGAGCATATATTACATCATTCCGTGTATGTAAAGCTAAAAAATAAGCCAAATAAATCAGTGCAGGTAGAAGTCAGGGTATCGGCCACACTTAGAGGGGTAGTGACTACACAGGGATAGGAAGGGGACTCGGGATTAGTGATATTGTTTATTGATCCAGATGCAAGTCACGCAGGTGTGTTCAGTAGGTGAAAAATCATTGAGCTATACCCTTACATGTTGATTAAATATTCAGGACTGGGCACAGTGGCTCAGGCCTGTAATCCCTGTAAATACAGAGGCCAAGGTAGGAGGATCACTTGAAGCCAGGAGTTCAAGACCAGCCTGAGCAACATGGTAAAATCCAGCCTCTACAAAAAATAAAAAATAAAAATAAATAGCCACACATGGCAGCATGCACCTGTGTGGTTCCAGCTACGTGGGACCCTCACTCACGGCCTCACTCTGTCATCCAGGCTGGAGTGCAGTGGCGCCATCAGGGTTCACTGCAGCCTTGACCTCCCAGGCTCAAGTGATTCTCCCACTCAGCCTTTCAAGTTAGCTGGGACCACAGGCCAATTTATGGGCTTACTGGGAAGTAACCCATTGTAAATTGAAGAGCATCTGTATTCAACTCTGTTGTTGTATGGTGAAAGCAGCCAGGAACAATATGTAAATGAACGAGCATGGTTTGTTCCAATAAAACTTTATTTTTAAAAAATCAGGTGGACTGGGTGCAGTGGCTCAGGCCTGTAATCCCAGCACTTTGGGAGGCCAAGGCAGGCGGATCACCTGAGGTCAGGAGTTCGAGATCAGCCTGGCCAACATGGTGAAACCCCGTCTCTACTAAAGATACAAAAATTAGCTGGGCGTGGTGGCAGGCACCTGTAATCCCAGCTACTTGGGAGGCTGAGGCAGAAGAATTGCTTGAACCCCGGAGGTGGAGGTTGCAGTGAGCCGAGATCGTGCCACTGCACTTCAGCTTGGGTGACAAGAGCTAGACTTCGTCTCAAAAAATAAATAAATAAATAAATAAATTAAATTAAATTAAAAAAACAGGTAGTCAGCCAGATTTGCTGATTCCTGGTCTGCTGGAAGATAGGCTGGGTTCCGAAGCCTCCTTCACTGAGTCTCTGCAGGACCCTGTCCAAGTCGCTTCCCTGGTCTGAGTTATCCTTTCTGTAAATCGGGAGGCTGATTCCCTGCTCTAAACCACCCTTTGGGGTTGCCAAGAGATCAGATGAGCTCATCACAGAGGGAGCCCAGAGGGAGAAAAGAGCAGGATTAAGAGCCTCTTAAGGTTCTCTGATGCAAAGCAGATTGCTTTTTCTGCCTAGGTCTGGAGAGAGAAAGCCATTGACCTCAAGTCGCCCAGTGCATCCATGGGTACCAGTGTCCCAGGGGCATCCCAGAGACAGGACCCACAGGCTTGGCAGCAGATCCTGGTCCTTGCCATCCCGAGGCCTCTCCCCAACCCCACCTGTGGAAAGAGAACAACAGTGAAAGAGAGACTGGAAAAATGAGTCTCTAATTGGCTGTTCCTTTGAGCCCCCGGCCAGAAGCTATTTGGGTCTGCTTTAATGACTGAGCAGCCAGTGCCCAGGGCAGGGACGTGTTGTCTGATCTCTAGCCCTCTGCTCAGTCAGGCACATCTCTCCTTCCTGTTCCCGGGTGGGCGCATCCCACAAAGCCTGACTCAGGCTGTGCCGCATCTGGGGCATGCTGTGCGGATGACTCCAGTGTCAATCACTTGGGGAAGAGGTGGGTCTTCAGAGAGCAAAGTGTAACTGAGGGCAAACCCAAGGCAACCAGGGGAGGGCCATTCTTCCCTTCCCTGTGCCTCCTGCTCTCGGAACTGGTCTTCTGAAGATAGAGGTGCGTGAGGATAATAACGATAAAATAGCAGCTATCATTTGAGATTCACCATGTGCCAGGGTCTGCTTTGAGCGCTTTACACGTATTCACTTAATCCTCACAACAACCCTGTAGGCACCATTATTCTCCTATTATACAAATGACGAAACAGCCACCCAGAAAGGTTAAGATACTTGCCTGAGGTCACACGGCTAGGGAGTGGTGGAGCTCCCCGTGTTGAAGACTACAGAAGGGGATGCCTGGTTGGTCCAAAACAGGTCCATATGGAGGAGTGGGGGCTCACGTGGGGTAAGACCCAGTGAAAACTTGCCTAAACAATCAAGGGCATTTATTGGCTCACAAAATTGAGACGTTCCGAGGATTGTGCTGGCTTCAGGGCCGGCTGGGGCCTAGGCTCAAATGCTGCCCTTAGAAAGCACACACTCACTGTCTTTCAGCCCTTTCCTGCGATGGTTTCATTCTCAGGCTGATTCCTCCGCACGTGGAAGGAAAGATGGCTGCAGGCACTCCGTTTGAGCAACTCCAGATGCTCCAGCAGAATTTTTTCCCACCACTTCCCACTCAGGGATGACTCTCATTGGGCCACTACGGGCCACGTGCTCATCCCTGAGCCAATTGTGGTAGCCAGGAGGCGGGACCATGGTGATTGGCTAGGACTGGGTCATATGACCATCCTGGGAGAGGCGCCCGCCCCACTTAAGGACCGGGGAAGGAGGGCGACCCCTATGGGAAGAAGAGGGAAACAGAACTGGATAGACAAGGTCAATGGATGTCTAATCTGAGGCTCTGGAGGAAACATACCTTCTTCACCCAGAGGAGCGAGAGAGAGAAGCTGGACTTGGCCTTTAGGGTCTGCAATCCATCCTCGGCCCCACCAGGGACCTCTGTGACACTTGTTGCCATGGCATGGACTGGAGCTTGGACCTGAGCCTTCTCTGCCTACCTCCCCCAGCTGACCCCTTCCCCACCCCACTTCCCTGCCTACTGACCGCCTTCGCATTCCCTGGGGGCACATAGGCTGTGTTGCCAACTGCTGGCCCCCTGCTTGGCCTATTGTTCCAGTTCCCTAGTTGCCCAGCTCCCACCTCCAGTCTGGTCTTTTCCAATCCATGCTATTCATTGGCAACACCATCCCCAGTCCAGCAGAGCCTTGGCTCAGAAACCTCCAGCCACTCCTTTGTGTCAAAAACGAAAAACAAGCTGCTTATCCCCAGGCCTGGTATTCCTCCAGTGTCCTAGGAGATTCCCTGACCCTTGCCATCAGAATGTCTGTATCCCCTAATTCCAAACTGTCGTCGGCATCGGAAAGCACTGGGGCTCACTTACCTGCCTGGGGGTTAAGTGTCAAGTTTGAGTCATTGCTGCCTAGGGCCCAGCACAGCTCAATCAATGCCTGCAAAGCTACATTTGTAGCTCCTGGGCATGAGACTGCTCCTTGATGAAGGGAGGTGGGAGAGGAAGTTAGGGCGCTCCAGTGAGAGACACAGAGGAAGTTCCGCAGAATGACTGAGAGACAGTGATCTAGGCGGGTGGAGACAAGGGAGGCAGGGGGAAAAGGCAGAAGCCTTAGAGAAAGGAGGGAGGGATGCCGATCCCGAGAGCGAGAGCTGGGAACAGACACACAGAGAGGGCGGAAAGGAAGCGCGGGAACGTGTGCCAGCTCAGGCATTTTTTTTTCCCTTAAGCAAACAAGGCCTCTATGATTTGTGTTTTGTCAAGCTGAACTTTCCATATCAGGAGTTTATTTAGCTGAGCAGCCAATTCTGGTAAAAACACTGGAACATGTTAAAAAGGAACGGGTAGGAAGGAGAGTCAGACAGAACAAACAGGAGAGAGCATCTGCCTGTAGCCGATCCACACAGTGCAGCTTGGCCTAGACCCGCTGACACAATACCCCCACCCCTGCCAGCTCTCTTTAGGGGCTAGCCCAGGGCCAGGAGAGGCTGGACACAGGTGGGGAAGTCAGCTTGGGGGAAGCAGTTTGGGCCGAAAGGGTCATGGCCCTGGGAAAGGTCCAGTTCCAGCCCGACCATGTAAGTCACTAGAGGCCATTAAGACAAGTCAAGCCGAGGTTGCAGTCCACCCATGCACTAACGCCCCTGAGTCCCTGCCACAATCCAGAGCCCCCTCAGAGACAGGGAAGCCAAAAACATGTCCCTGCTGGAACCCAGGCCTCGGGGTAGACAGATCAGGTGTGGCTTTTTTTTTTTTTTTTTTTGAGACAGAGTCTCACTCTGTTGCGCCCAGGCTGGAGTGCAGTGGCGTGATCTCAGCTCACTGCAACCTCCGCCTCCCAGGTTCAAGCCATTCTCCTGCCTCAGCCTCCCAACTAGCTGGGATTACAGGTGCATGCCACCATACCTGGCTAATTTTTGTATTTTTAGTAGACACAGGGTTTCGCCATGTTGCCCAGGCTGGTCTCAAACTCCTGACCTCAGGTGATCGCCTTTCTCGGCCTCCCAAAGTGCTGGGATTACAGGCGTGAGTCACCACACCTGGCCTCGGGTGTGGCTTTCAACCTGGGGGCCTGACCGGGCATGAGAGTCCTACATGGGACTGTCCTGCTGTTTTCTCACCTGCACAAGGTGGCCGACAATACCTGCCCACAGAAAGGAGCAACTAGTGGGTTGCCTGGCATCCAGTTGGTGCTTAATAATGGCAGCTCTTATGACTGTGGAAGGCAACAGCTCCTGTGTGCAAGGAACCTGTGTGTCTTGTAGAATCAGGGCCACACAGCCATGCAGGAGAGGCTGGAGCAGCTAGAGAGGGACAACGTCATCATCGATCTGACTTTACTTAAAATGTGACAAAACCACAAGGTATTCGTGATTTGAAATTTTTATTTTCTGAAATGAAACCATTGTACATTGTACAAACCATATCTACTGATGGAATAAATAAGTGAAAAATTATACTGCTGTACAACACACCAAAAAAAAAAAAAAAAGTCTTGAGAGGGGAAAAAAATTAGGTAACGGTGAAAAAAGGTCTTTATGCCTCTAACCAGGTTCTCGGCGATAATGAACATTCCAAACCATGACACTGTTTGCTAATGGGAGGTCACCACCCTAGAGGAATCGGTCCACAGCCTTCCGGGTTGTAGGTGTAAGTGCCAGCACTTTGTGGAATGTGTAGCCGCAGCTTCCCCGACTTTAAGTTTTGGGGGAAATTAGGTTTGCCCTGGGAGCCCTTGAGGCCACGGGGCCTGATGTCCACGGAAGGCTTTTGCTCGGGATCCCCCGCCCCCTGGCTCGAAGCTGAAAGGTCTTAGATTCTGTGGTGGGGGGAGGGCGAGGGGCGCAGGGTGGGTGGGGGGCAGCAGCTCAGAGGAGCGACTGCGCCAGGGAAGGAAGCACATCGGATTTTTGCAGTCTCGTCATTCTGCGTGGAAGGCCTTCTTGGCCAGCGTGGAGTGCAGGGCTGCTGGCGCTTTGCCTGGCATGGCCGTGGTGGGGCCCAGCTGGTCCCAATCGCCGGCCCATTCCTACCTTCAGGCACTTCAGAGAAATACTAGTGACAGCCTCGGTATGGTGGACGTCGTCTTAGTCCTCACCTGCGCCAACTCCCCTTGCCTGTCCAGAGAGGCTGCTGCCAACGGCAGGGCCACCTACGCCTCTCTGTTTCTGTAGATGTGTGTTTCATTCTCCTTCAGCTGTCTTGGTTGTAGCCTCTCGTTTCCCAAAAAAGAAAAGGAAATAAATATCCAAATTCATCTCTCACCAAAATGGAGTTTTGCTGCAAAGAAAAATGTGACTCTAACTCTACGGGATCTGGAGGTAACGCCGCCTTGAGATGCGTGGAGAGGAACCGCATCAGGTAGGTTCTGCGCCAGGATACAGGACACAGTTCTCAACAAAACTGACTGCCTAAGGGGCAAAATTGATAAGTACAAGGATTTTTTTTTTAAGACAGAAACCTTTCAGCATTGCTAACTTCAACATTAAGATTTTCAAAGTTTTTTGTTTGTTTTTTTTTTTCCCTTATTTCAGGAGACATTTTGCATGAGGTATTTGAAATTCAGGAACATTTTGATTCTTCTTGAAGTGCAGGAAATAGACAGGATCCCTTGAAAAAAAATAAGAGCCTCACCCTCAGAAACTCTTAAAAAATGGAATCCAGCAGACACTTCCCGTGATGGTCAGGAGAAAGATCCACACGTCAAAGGTGGTACCTGAATATGCACCAATTAGCCCCAAAAAACAACAAAACCCGCAACCCCCACCCCCCCGGTAACACACAACTCAAAGGGAGTCAGAACTCCAGTGCAGTAAAGAAAGCTTAGGAAAAGGTTTAAGGTCTGAGGAGTTCATATATTAATTAAGAGCAAACCAGGCCTCAGAACCAAACAATTAGGCAGTTCGTCCAAGGGGGCGTCTCCGTTCAGTGAGAGGAAGCTGTTCCAGCGCAGGTGCGGGATGGGAGGGAGGGGAGATTGCGTCTCTCCTTTCTGGAGGGTGTGCAAATCTTTCCAATTCCTCGACGTCTTGTTTGTGGCCTTCGAGGCCCAGCCATCAAGGCCCGCTCCCTGGTGGGGACAGACGGCATGTTCCGGGGATGAGACACGGTCCAGCTGTTGGCTCTGAGAGTCAGAACAGCCTGTGAATAGGAAAGCACATGGATTCTGACCGCTGCGATCCTGCCTCTCTGGGGCACCGGCTGGGGCGTCGGGGTAGGCAAAGGGCAGCAGGTGACTGTGGATTTGAAATCCAAGCGACGTCCTATGAGAGAAAGTTCAGCACCAGCTAATCCTGCCGCCGGCTCCCAGCCTCCCCGGCCCACTCAGTACCTTAAGGAGACAGCCTTGCAGTCAGCCAGAGAAGCCATTTCGTATTCGGAGGTCTGGGAGAAAGCAGTAATGGGGGTGGTGGTGGTGGTGGTGCGGGGGGCAATAGAGAGGAAGTGCCAGAAAATTCCAAGGGCTTTGCATGTCCATCTGGGCCATGGTGGGCTTGGAGACGCCCAGTCCTGAACGCCCCAAGGAGGGGACAGCACAGTGAGTGCCCAGCCTGATCCAAGGAGCCGAGCCCTTGGGGACTATGCCCCAACACCTGCGTGTCCTTGGGCCCTGGTGCCTGGTACTTGGGGCATGCCTAAGGTCCCCCTGCACCTGCAAACCAGGTGGGCTAAGGAGCTCCTCCGCTCCACCCTGCCTGCTCCGATGAAGTCCTGGGGCAGGGAGGAGAGCGGTGAGTAGGGTGGCAGCTGCTGCCCGAACCAAACCAAGAGGGCACTTTGCAGAGGGGGATGCAAGAACCACCAGGATACATGCCAGAGGTCACCTCAAGGGCACAAGGCACAAAAAAAGAAAGCGGAAGGAATCGGTTGAACAGTGAAAAGCCCCGCCGAAAAGCGTTCCTGATCGGTACCACCCTCCAATAGCTTATATCGATACATAGAGAAGTGGGGAAAAAAATACAGCAGCAACACAAATGGAATCCTGGCTTCCGAGACAGTGTGCAGACACTCCTGAGCTGTCAGCCCCACCTGCCTCCCCAAGGACAGTCCCTTAAAGGTTTGAGTGTTTTGCTTCACAGCAGAGTTCTTCAGTGTCTGAGAAGTGACGCCGTTCTGGGTCTTCTTGGATTTGCACTTGGTAAACTTGAAACGTTAGTAGTTCTGTTCGCACCCAAGAGGAATCGCTGGGGCAAAGTTGCTCTAGAATTAATTGCTGATGTACCTTCCATGGAACATGGATCGGAGGCTTTAAAGCATCGTCTACATCTCTTCGGAGTTTTGTTGAGAGGCCTCCAGTTTCATCTTTTTAGAGGGTGGCACTCCTTCCAAATCCTTGGGGAGAGAAGTAAAGGGGAACACAGGTTAATAGGCCAGGAGGGCAAGTTAGGCTGGGCGGGAGGCCGAAGGTCGGCCCGGGAAGGAACCGAGGGAGAGCGGCTTTGTGGTTCCGGACCCGAGGCCCAAGCATGGACTCCAGAGAGTTCGAGGACCTATGGAGACCCTCACACCCGAACTCTTCCTGGAGCTATAGAGCACGGTGTCCCCTGGCCCCTGCCTGGCCCTATCACATGCCAGTAACTCAGGAGGTTTCCTACACCGCTGCCTTGGACCCTAGGCTCTCCCCACTCATTCAGACTGGACCAGGAGTTGCTATTATCAATCTTCCCATCTGTGATTAATTGCTAGGGTGATTACTTGTGATTATTGTTTCAAGTTCACCTTTCCAAGTTATTTTTTTTATTGTTGAGACTGAATCTCACTCTGTCGCCAGGCTGGAGTGCAGTGGCGCAATCTCGGCTCACTGCAACCTCCGCCTCCTGGGTTCAAGTGATTCTCCTGCCTCCCAAGTAGCTGGGATTACAGGCATGCGCCACCACCCGAGGCTAATTTTTGTATTTTTAGTAGAGACGGGGTTTCACCATGTTGGCCAGACTGGTCTCAAACTCCTGACCTCAGGTCATGTGCCCGCCTCAGCCTCCCAGAGTGCTGGAATTACAGGTGTGCACCACCACGCCTGGATAATTTTTTATATTTTTGGTAGAGACAGGGTTTCACCATGTCTCCATGTTTCACCATGTTGGCCAGGCTGGTCTCAAACTCCTGACCTCAGGTGATCCGCCCGCCTCAGCCTCCCTGAGTGCTGGGATTACAGGCATGAGCCACTGTGCCAGCTTTTACAAGTTCTTTTTACAATTTTTTTTAGAGATAGAGTCTCGCTTTGTTGCTCAGGCTGGGGTGTAGTGGTCATCATAGCTCACTGCAGCCTCGACTTCCTGGGCTCAAAGGATCCTCCTGCCTCAGCCTCCTGAGTAGCTGGGACTACATGCATGTGCCATCATGCCCAGCTAATTTCTTTTTTTTTTTTTTTTTTTTTTGAGACGGAGTCTGGCTCTGTCTCCCAGGCTGGAGTGCAGTGGCCAGATCTCGGCTCACTGCAAGCTCCGCCTCCTGGGTTTACGCCATTCTCCTGCCTCAGCCTCCCGAGTAGCTGGGACTACAGGCGCCTGCCACCTCGTCCGGCTAGTTTTTTGTATTTTTTTAGTAGAGACGGGGTTTCACTGTGTTAGCCAGGATGGTCTCGATCTCCTGACCTCGTAATCCGCCCGTCTCAGCCTCCCAAAGTGCTGGGATTACAGGCTTGAGCCACCGTGCCCGGCCGCTAATTTCTTTAAAAAAGTTTTTTGTAGAGATGAGGTCTTGCTATGCTGCCCAGGCTGGTCTCGAAATCCCAGGCTCGAGTGATCCTCCTGCCTCAGCCTCCCAAACTGGTCGGATTACAGGTGTGAGCCATGATGCCTGGCAATCTCTCCAAGTTCTAAGGCCATCTCCCAGAGGTCCAGACCGACTTTGCCATGTAGACTCCTGCTCCTCCGGGGCTGGGCACAGTGCCTGGTCTGAGCTGGACTCTCAGCATTTGCTGGGTATACATACGTGTGTGTGTGTTATTCTGGGGGAAAGGGTCTGTAGTTGTCACGGAATTCCCAAGAAACCCAGGACCCCAGAAAAGGTTTAACACTCACTCATCCATCACACAATTGTCTTGGGCATCTCAAACCTAACCTGTCACCTGAGACCAAACTCCAGACTGCAGCTGTCCTAACTGGTGCTCCCCATCAGCCTGGGAGAAAGCCCCAGGCCGGGATAGCCCCCTGAAGCCCCATCTCCGCCTGCACACCTCCCCCCTCACCTCTGGCCTTGCTGATGGAGTGCCTTCCTTGTGGCCAAGAACATGGCCCCAGCAACCTTCCTCCGATAGAAACCACACACAAAATACAAAGCATTCCGCAACTTTCCTACTGACTTCTGAACAAACGCAGTTCCTCACCAGGACTGAGAAGGCCCTAGTGACCAGCCTGGTGCCCACTTTGTCCCTCATCAGGCTATTCTCTTCCTCACCCATGAGGTTCTGGCCTCCCCGGCCACCCTGGCCTTTCTTTCGTTCTTCAAGCTGGCTCCTGTCTTAAGGTCTGTGCACCTTGGTCTGCCCCTGCCTGGAGAGCCCGCCGTCCCAGCCTGGGCCCCCTTCATGTCCGGCTCACAGCCAGCCCCTCCCTGCTGACGCCAGCCACAACACCCTCTACCCATGGCCTGTTCTGCTGCTGCTGCTGCTTTTTTTTTTGACATGGAGTCTCGCTTTGTCGCCCAGGCTGGAGTGCAGCGGCCGGATCTCGGCTCACTGCAAGCTCCGCCTCCTGGGTTTAAGCCATTCTCCTGCCTCAGCCTCCTGAGTAGCTGCGACTACAGGCACCCCCCATCACGCCAGGCTGATTTTTTGTATTTTTAGTAGAGACGGGGTTTCACCGCGTTAGCCAGGATGGTCACTATCTCCTGACCTCACAATCCACCCGCCTTGGCCTCCCAAAGAGCTGGGATTACTGGCGTGAGCCGCCACGCCCGGCCTTTGTTTTTGTTTAGGATCTCACTCTATTGTCCAGGCCGGAGTGCAGTGGCTCAATCATGGTTCACTACAGCCTCAACTTCCTGGGCTCATGATCCTCCCACCTCAGCCTCCTGAGTAGCTGGGACTACAGGCACCCGCCACCATGCTGGGCTGATTTTTTGTATTTTTAGTAGAGACGAGGTTTCACCATGTTAGCCAGGATGGTCTCGATCTCCCGACCTTGCAATCCGCCCGCCTCGGCCTCCCAAAGTGCTGGGATTACCGGCGTGAGCCGCCGCGCCCGGCCAGCCTGTTCTGCTTCTTCACATCACCCTGTTTCTCTCTCACGGCACTTAGTGGGACTCCGTGACCTGCTTATATCTGCTTATCCTGGGCCCGTTGTCAGCCTCACCGTGGCAGGGAGGGACTAGGTATAGCCCCTGGTCCATGGTGGGTTCTCAGAGATCAATGTTGCAGAGAGGCCTCAAGTAGGGCGTGTGATGGACTTGCAGAGATGGTGACATGAGCCCCTTCTGGGGAACCCTGGGAGCAGGGATCGCAGGGAGTCAGGAAGGCTGCCTTGCTGTCCTCTCTGTCCTTTTTTCTGTTTTTTTTTTGTTGTTGTTTTGTTTTTTTTAGACAGGGTCTTGCTGTCACCCAGGCTGGAGTGCAGTTGTATGATCAGAGCTCACTGCAGCCTTGAACTCTCAGGCTCAAGTGATCCTCCCGCCTCAGCCTCCAGAGTAGCTGGGACTATAGGTGCGCACCACCCACACCTGGTTAATTTTGTTTTTCTTTTTTTGGAGAGACAGGGGTCTTGCTATGTTGCGCATGCTGGTCTTGAACTCCTGGCCTCAAGTGATCCACCTGCCTCAGCCTCCCAAAGTGCTGGGCTTACAAATGTGAGCCACTGCACCCTGCCAAAAATGTGTCACTTGAAATGTCAGGCTGTCTGCTTTACTGGAGTATATCCCCATGTCACTCACACGTAGCTCCATGGACAGTATGTGTGTCAGTGTGCCTGTGACAATGGTGGAAGAGGCCCAATTTTAGGTCTGGGTCTCCTGGAAGCAAGAGTGGGGGTAGTGGGGGCGATGTGAGAATGGTCCCCCAAATACCAGTACCTGGTATTTCCAGGTACTGCCGGGGGAGCACTGCATACTCTCAGGGTATGGATCAAAGTTTCAAGCTGAGCTTTTCTTCTCTGAGCTCAAGAGGCCCAGAGATCCCAGCCAACAACCTTGGTCTTAATATAAATCACCAGGCTTTGGTTTCTACTGTTTTTAACCAGATGGGCTCATGCTACGCCTGCTGGATCTGCAGCTTGCTTTTCTCACTGCACACTGCAGGAATGTTTATCAGAACCTGGAAGGCCCAACCATGCTCTTCGAAACGGCTGAACCCTAGTCTGTCTCAGACAAGACCCGATTTCCCTAAGCAGTCCCTTTGTGCTAGGGCATGTGGAGGGGGTTCCACAGGGTGAGTTCCTGGAACAGGAGCTGCCGATCAAAGGGTTTAAAGATTTTGAAGTTGCTGGGCGTGGTGGCTGACGCCTGTAATCCCAGCACTTTGGGAGGCTGAGGGGGTGGATCATTTGAGGTCAGGAATTTGAGACCAGCCTGGCCAACATGGTGAAACCCATCTCTACTAAAAATACAAAATCAGCTGGGCATAGTGGTAGGCACCTGTAATCCCAGCTACTTGGGAGGCTGAGGCAGGAGAATTGCTTGAACCCAGGAGGTGGAGGTCGGAGTCAGCCGAGATCATGCCACTGCATTCCAGCCTGGGTGACAGAGTGAGACTCTGTCTCGAAGGAAAAAAAAAGAGTCTAGATTTACAGTGAAAAATCCTAATAGTGGTCATGGCCAATAACAATTCTGCATCTCGTGTCTACTCCATGCTAAGTTTTACCTATGTTCTCCCATCGAATCCTCACAGTGGCCCTAAGACAGTTCTGTGATCCCATTTTGGGAGCTGGGATTAAAACTTGGGTCCGACTCTGGGAGGTTTGCTCCTAACCACCAAGCCCCACTGCACCTGTGCTGAGTCATTCAGACCAGATTCCAACACAGAGTGATGCCCTGGAGAGGGGCCCACACAGTGCAAGTGGGGTCAGCGGCACCACTCCATAGGAGGCGCCACCACTTAGGTTTCTGAAGTCTTGTCTTCCCAGCTCTAAAGCTCACCTATCTGCGGATCACTGAGATGAGGCAATGCTTTTGTGAACCCGAACAGACAAAACGCGGCAGCTGAGGCTGGGTTCAAGTCCCTTCATCCTCCTCCGACCCAGAGGCTCCTTGAGGGCAGAGGCCACGAGTCTCATTATCCCTTGGCCCCAGAGCCCAAGGCAGAGCCCAGGACTGTGTTCATGGACATCGCCTGATGGACAAATGACAGTTCCAACGGTCCAACGACAAAACAACAAAACACAATGACGAAACACCTTTCAACGTACCCCCAACAACCCAATGGGCTCCCGGCCGATCTGGCTGCCCCTCTGAGACCTCGAGCGAGGTACCTGAGAGATTGCAGACGACTCTGCGGCCAGACCCGAGTCTCCAGACGGCTGCCGATCTACTTTCTCTGAGCTGTTCATCGAATGTTCCATCGAGGACTGTGAGTTCTGCTCATCAGAAGCGTCTGAGGGAAGAGCAAGAGGACAGGAGCTATTTTCAGACACGTGAGAGGCGGGGCCGGATGGGCCAAATACTAAAAATACCTTGAATCGCGTAGTTTTGGGGCCAGGGGTCTTTGAAGGCTACAATGAGCTGGAGGGCTGGAGGGCTGGAGGGCTGGGGACTCTCCTGTCGATTTTTCAGTGGCGCTGTTTCCAGCAGCCAAGCCACACACGGACCCTGGTGTCTGCAACCCTCTCCTGCACACTTAGCTGCTGAGGGCCCTGGGAGGCGACGGGAGGAGGCTGCAGTCTCCGTGCTGCGTGCACCCAGCACCCCCTGGCGGCCGCAGTGCGCACCAACAATCATGGCTGTCAATTCCTCTCTCCTTCAGCCAAGGTGGCTTCGTCCTCCTCCTTTAAAGAGCCTGCCCTCTCCTCCTGGGGAACATCAGAGGTAACTAACCTTTTGTAAACATTTCTCTTAATAATATGAGTATTTGGCCAGGTACGGTGGCTCACGCCTGTAATCCCACACTTTGGGAGGCTGAGGTGGGCGGATCAGGAGGTCAGGCGATGGAGACCATCCTGGCTAACACGGTGAAACTCCATCTCTACTAAAGATACAAAAAATTAGCCAGGCGAGGTGGCAGGCGCCTGTAGTCCCAGCTACTTGGGAGGCTGAGGCAGGAGAATGGCGAGGACCCGGGAGGCGGAGATTGCAGTGAGCTGAGATCGCGCCACTGCACTCCAGCCTGGGGGACCGAGCGAGACTCTGTCTCAAAATAATAATAATAATAATAATAATAATAATAATAATAATAATAGTATGGGTATTTTTCCGATTGCCAGAGCAATGACTGATCATTGCAGGAAACAGAAGATACAGAAAAAAAAAAATAAAGTTAAAAATCACCTGTCACCACCCAGGGACCACCCCACTAATGCTTTAGAGAATTAATGCCCATCTTTACAGTTTTCCCTCCCTCCATTGCATACAAATTTTCTCCTCTTCCCAAATGGGGGTCACATGGTATTTCGGAGGAGTTCTTCACGTCTTTAAAGATTCTTTAAATATCAGAGCTTACAAGATGGCTGCACACCATTCCATCAAGCAATCACCTGTAGAATGAACCCAGTTATTTGGGTGATTTCTCGTGCCTCAGTCTTCCTGCTGCTCCACCCCAACTTTCTTTAGCAGAAGGAAGGTGCAGGCTGGATGGGGCGGGGGGTGGGTGCAGTTTGGGAGGAGGCAGTGGCGGCAGTGGTTTTTCCTAAAGCTTACTGGACACAGAGCCTGACACTCATGAAGGGGCAGCAAAAATCCTACCCAAGGCCCGACACCATGGTACCCTGATGTTGAAAAGCATGCTAAACTAATCCTAGAGAATGCCTGTGCAACCAAGACTTCTTTTTTTTTTTGAGACGGAGTCTCGCTCTGTCGCCCAGGCTGGAGTGCAGTGGCCGGATCTCAGCTCACTGCAAGCTCTGCCTCCCGGGTTCACGCCATTCTCCTGCCTCAGCCTCCGAGCAGCTGGGACTACAGGCGCCCGCCACCTCGCCCGACTAGTTTTTTGTATTTTTTAGTAGAGACGGGGTTTCACCGTGTTAGCAAGGATGGTCTTGATCTCCTGACCTCGTGATCCGCCCGTCTCGGCCTCCCAAAGTGCTGGGATTACAGGCTTGAGCCACCGTGCCCGGCCGCAACCAAGACTTCTTTACTGGGGTTTCTGAGGCAGAGGAATAAAAGGGGAAAATAACCCACACTTCAGTTTAAAAGCAAGCAGGCAAGATGGGAAGAAGAAGATAGTACAGGGCCCGGGGCACGGAGGATGGGGGAACGGAACAGCAAGACCCTCCTTCCCAGGGAGGCTGAGCAGGGTTGACACTGTTACTCCTCAGACTAGGAGCCCTGGCCAGGCGCGGTGGATCACGCATGTAATCCCACCATTTTGAGAGGCCAAGGCAGGCAGATCACTGGAGGTCAGAAGTTCAAGACCAGCCTGGCCAACATGGTGAAACCCCATCTCTACTAAAAATACAAAAATTAGCCAGGCGTGGTGGTGCATGCCTGTAATCCCAGTTACTCAGAGGCTGAGGCAGGAGAATGGCTTGAACCTGGGAGGTGGAGGTTGCAGTGAACCGAGATCGCGCCACTGCACTCCAGCCTGGGTGACAGAGTAAGACTGTCTCAAAAAATGAACAACAACAACAACAACAACAACAACAACAAAAACAGGCTGGGCGCGATGGCTCACACCTGTAATCCCAGCACTTTGGGAGGCTGAGGTGGGCGGATCACCTGCGGTCAGGAGTTTGAGACCAGCCTGGCCAACATGGCAAAACCCCCTCTCTACTAAAAAAATACAAAAATTAGCCAGATGTGGTGGCATGTGCCTGTAGTCCCAGCTACTTGGGAGGCCAAGGCAATCCCATAAACCCAGGGGGCAGAGGTTGCAGTGAGATAAGACCATGCCACTGCATTCCAGCCTGGGTGACAAAGTAAGACTCTGTCTCCAAAACAAAACAAAACACAAACCACAAAAAACAAAACAACAACAAAAAAAGAAAGAAAACATCATGCTGAGTGAGAGGAAGTCACACACAAAAGGTCATAGAGTATATGATTCAATTTATATGAAAAGTCCAGAATAGACGAACCCATGAAGACAGAAAGTTTCGTGGTTGCCTGGGGTGGGGACCCACCGTCGCGGGGGAAGGGAGAAGTGGGGAATGATTGCTGCTGGGTGCAAGATTTCTTTTTGGGGTGATTAAAACATTTTGGAACCAGAGAGAAGTGGTGGTTGCACAACCTTGTGAGTGTACTGTCAGTGAATTATTCACTTAACATGGTTAATTTTATGTGAATTTCATCTCAATAAAAAGAAAAATCAGCCAGGTGTAGTGGCTCACACCTGTAATCCCAACACTTTGGAAGACCAAGGCGGGAAGATGGCTTGAGCTCAGGAGTTTGTGACTAGCCTGGGAAATATAGTGAAATCTCATCTCTAGTTTATTTATTTATTTTTTAAAAGAAAGGGGCCAGGCCAGGCATGGTGGCTCATGCCTGTAATCCCAGTACTTTGGGAGACCAAGGCAGGCAGATCACTTGAGGTCAGGAGTTCGAGACCAGCCTGGCCAACATGGTGAAACCCTACTAAAAATACAAAAAGTAGCTGGGTGTGGTGGCGGGTGCCTGTAATCTCAACTACTCGGGTGGCTGAGGCAGGAGAATCACTTGAACCCAGGAGGCAGAGGTTGCAGTGAGCCGAAAATCGCACCACTGCACTCCAGCCTGGGTGACAGAGTGAGACTTTGTCTCAAAAGAAAAAAAAAGAAAGAGAGAGAGAGAGAAATCATGTTAATGTTACACTCTATTTCATAATACATGTTTGCTTTAACATAAACATTAAGTTTTTACCGACCTAGGAAAGTTGCCCATCTGTGGCTTTGCATCTCTGACCACAGCTCCTTTTCTGCCCAGCACAGCAGGCTCTGCAGAGTGGTGGGGGAGGTGGGTGCCCCAGATGTAGGCTTAGAAATCATGAAGGTGGCCAGTTGCCCAGAGACTCACGCTGACCCATGCTGGGCAGAGAGGTGCCCGGCAGAGGCCTCCCCTGAGAGCCAGACCCCAGAGCTTGGTGAGAACCGGCCTTGGAACCCACAGAGCATTCAGGAGCTCAGGGAGGCAGCCGATTCTCTGGGAGCCGCGGTGCTGGAACTCACCCAGGGAAAATTATTTTCCTGGGGTCTAAATTTAGTCCAGGGAGCTTGGACAGGAATTATGTCATTCCCTGAACTCACATAGCAGTAAACAAGTTCAAAGCAAGGTCAACAGCTGGTGGCCAACCTGCCCCGTCCCGGCAGAGAGCACGCACCCACCTGGGAAGGCCACACGGGTCTATCCTTGTGTCCTTCCCACGGGCAGCTCGGGCAGAGGGCAGGTGGAGCCTGGCTGAGCAGTGCAGGGCAGCCGTGCAGGCCCGGGGGGCCTAGGGTGGCCAGAGAGGGCCCTGGTGTGGCTCCCACCTGGGTCCCACCAATTTAGCATCTGGTGGTGGTAGCGAGAAAGTAGCAACTAACTGGACACACTAACTCAAAACAGAATTCCTGCTGCGGAGCTCAAATCTGGCTTCTAGAGCAAAGGAGACACACACTCCAACATGGGAGAAACAAGGCCATGGCCAGAAAAAAGCAGGATGGGAAAGAAGGAGGAACACAGCTGCAGATGAAGCCCACGTCGGTCCTTGGGACCCCCGCAATCACTCCCCCAACAGAAGGGCGGACAAGGCAACCCCGCAGCTACCAGACCCTCCTCCTAAGCCCCAGCTCCAGGCTAAGCACTTTGCTGGTGTTCTCGCCCTCTTCACTCCCGGCGAGGGAGGCGGCTCCTGCTCATCCCATTTTATTTTATTTTGAGACAGGGTCTCGCTCTGTCGCCCATGCTGGAATGAGCACCACCATGGCTCACTGCAGCCTCCACCTCCCAGGCTCAAGTGATACTCCCATCTCAGCCTCCCGAGCGGCTGGTTGTCCCATTTTACAAACAAGGAAGTAGGAGGGTGTGTGGGGGTGATGTTGCCTGCCCAAGGCCATACAGCTGGTGAGTGTCCACCTGGATGTGACCACAGCCCCCATCTCTCCCAGCGCTATGGCAAAGCCGCTAGGGCACTGGCTCTCAGCAGGGGTGACTCCCCCCGCCCCGGGGACATTGGTTAACAACTGGAAACATTTTGGCGGAGGCCAGGGAGGCTGCTCAATGTCCCACAATGCACAGGATGGCCCCCCACGTAAAGACGGATCCGAGACTGGACGCGGTGGCTCACGCCTGTAATTCCAACACTTCGGGAGGCTGAGGTGGGCGGATCACCTGGGGTCAGGAGTTTGAGACCAGCCTGGGCAACATGGTAAAACCCTGTCTCCGCTAAAAATACAAAAATTAGCCAGGTGTGATGGCAAACGCACGCCTATAGTCCCAGCTACTCAGAAGGCTGAGACAGGAGAATCGCTTGAACCTGGGAAGCGGAGGTTGCAGCGAGCTCTGCAGACTGCGTCACTGCACTCCAGCCTGGGTGACAGAGCAAGACTCCGTCTCAAAAAAAAAAAGAAAAAACAAGAATGATTTGGCCCCAAATGCCAGGGTTGCCAAGCCTGAGAGCCCCTGCACTAGTGGCGTCATTCTACCCACGACTTCTTGGGAGGAAAGTCAGGCAGAACCTGTGACATTCTGGACATTCTGAGTGCATGCAGCCTCTGCCTAAACGCTTCCACTTCCAGGGACGTAGCCTGCAGAGCCACCTGCACCTGGGCAAAGATGCAGAGAGATGAGGGTACCAGACTCCCCGCAGGACTGCATGTGCAAAACAAAAGGCGGGAACACCTAAGTGACCATCACTAAGGGACTATTCAAATAAATTATGGCACAGTCACAGACTTGACGGGAACCATTACAGTTGATACGGAGAATGGCATGAACCTGCAATCTCTGCCTTCTGGGTTCAAGCTATTCTCCTGTCTCAGCCTCCCAAGAAACTGGGATTACAAGTGAGCACCACCACGCCGGGCTATGTTTTGTATTTTTAGTAGAAATGGGGTTTCACCATGTTGGCCGGGCTGGTCTCAAACTCCCGACCTCAGGTGATCCACCCACCTCAGCCTCCCAAAGCGCTGGGAACACAAGCGTGAGCCACCGTGCCCCGCCGCCAGCATATTTGAAGAGCCAGTTGCTCACCCCATTGAGTGAGGGAGGCTTCCAAATTCCTGTTATTTCCAGCTTTCCTTCCCAACACTCCCTATTTTGAGCTCTGTGGTCTTGCCACACCACAGTTTCTTACTTTCTTCTTCTTCTTCTTCTTTTTTTTTTTTTTAAGACCGGGTCGTGCTCTGTCATCCAGGCTGGAGTGCAGTGGGACAATCATGCTCACTGCAACCTCCACCTCCTGGGCTCAAGCAATCCTCCCACCTTAGCATTCTGAGCAGCTGGGACTATAGGTGCATGCCCCCACACTCCACTAATTTTTGTGTATATATATGTGTGTGTGTGTGTGTGTGTGTGTGTGTGTATATATATATATATATATATTAGACGTTTCACTCTTGTTGCCCAGGCTGGAGTGCAGTGGCGTGATCTTGGCTCACTGCAACCTCCACCTCCTGGGTTCAAGCAATTCTCCTGCCTCAGCCTCCCGAGTAGCTGGGATTATAGGCACTTGCCACCACACCCAGCTAATTTTTTATATTTTTAGTAGAGACGGGGTTTCGCCTTGTTGGGCAGGCTGGTCTCGAACTCCTGACCTCAGGTGATCCACCCACCTCAGCCTCCCAAAGTGCTGGGATTACAGGTGTGAGCCACTTCCCCCTGCCTAATTTTTGTATTTTTTTGTAGAGATGGGATTTCACCATGTTGCCCAGGCTGGTCTCAAACTCCTGGGCTCAAGTGATCCTTGCCTCAGCCTCCCAAGTAGCTGGGACCACAGGCATGTACCACCACGTCCAGCTAATTGTTTAATTTTTTGTAGAGACAGTTTCACCACGTTGCTCAGGCTGGTCTCGAACTCCTGAGCTCAAGAGATTCACCCACCTCGACCTCCCAAAGTGCTGGGATTACAGGCATGAGCCACATGCCCAGCCAGCCTGCCTCCTTTCTAATACCAGGTCAAGACAGCAATTCAATTCCTCCAGCAAGCCTTTCTGGTGGCCCTCCAAATCCCTTTTTTACTGTGTCCATCACAGCAGTGACTACGAACTCAAAAGCCCCATCAGGGGCCAGGCAATACCACAAATGAGTCAAGTGGGCTGTTTGATTCAGACATAGATAAGCTTCACAAATAAAATGTTAAGAAATACTCTCTTCAAATATACACTTTCCCAGTTTTCCTAAAAAGAAAAAATAGCCTTCTCAGGCTAGGCGTGGTGGCCCACACCTATAATCCCAGTACTTTGGGAGGCCGAGGCAGGCGGATCACCTGAGGTCGGCAGTTCGAGACCAGCCTGACCAACATGGAGAAACCCCGTCTCTACTAAAAATACAAAATTAGTTGGGCTTGGTGGCGCATGCCTGTAATCCCAGCTACTCAAGAGGTTGAGGCAGGAGAATCGCTTGAACATAGGAGGTGGAGGTTGTGGTGAACCGAGATTGCACCATTGCACTCCAGCCTGGGCTACAAGAACGAAACTCCGTCTAAAAAAAAAAAAAAAAAAAAAAAAAAGCCTCTCCAGTCTTTTTCTTTTTTCTTTTCCACTTTCTACCTCCACTTTTGATAGAGAAATAGCTTCAAGAAACATCTTGGCTGGGTATGGTGGCTCACATCTGTAATCTCAGCACTTTGGGAGGCCAAAGTGGGAGGATCACTGGAGCCCGGAAGTTCAAGACCAGCCCGGGCAACATAGCAACACCCCATCTGGACAAAAAAACTATAAAAATTACCAGGGCCTGGTGGTGCACGTCTGTAGTCCCAGTTACTTGGGAGACTGAGGCAGGAGGATCACCTGAGCCCAAAAGTTCAAGGCTGCAATGAGTTGAGATTGTACCACTGCACTCCAGCTTGGGCAACAGAGTGAGACCCCATTTCAAACAAACAAAAACCAAGAAATAGGCCAGGTGTGGTGGTTCACATGTGTAATCCCAGCACTTTGGGAGGCCGAGGCGGGTGGATCACGAGGTCAGGAGATTTGAGACTAGCCTGGCCAACATGGTGAAACCCCATCTCTACTAAAAGTAGAAAAAGTAGCCAGGCGTGGTGGTGGACACCTGTAATCCCAGCTACTCAGGAGGCTGAGGCAGGAGAATTGCTTGAAGCTGGGAGGCGGAGGTTGCAGTGAGCCGAGATCGCACCATTGCACTCCAGCCTGGGTGACAAAACAAGACTCTGTCTGGGGGAAAAAAAAAAAAACAAGAAATATCTTAATTTTCTTTTTAAAATCTACAATAAGAAAAACAAGAGTGGCCATGAGGTAATACAGGGCAAGCGCCCTTTGGCCTTGGTTTGGAGAGACAATAGGAAGAGTCTCTTCTGCTTCGGCTGGTAACTGCCCCAGGGAAAAGCAGGCCCGACATTGTCAAAGCTGATTTTTCAAAAGAAGCTAGAAATCAATCCTGTTTTAAGCTCAAGTTTTAAAATTTGACATCACATTCAAATTTAAAAAATGATACTGCGGGGTTCTATATGGCCAGACCCTCATACCATGGGCTGGTTGGAATCTGCCTGCAGTGTCTGTCTGCAACTCTGCCAATGAGTCCTTGGTGCTGGTGTCTGTCTTCCCCGCTGACCTATGGCTTCTTGGGGTGCAGGAGGCGGAGTGCAGCTGTGACTGGGACCCTGGCACCAGCCCAGAGCCTCCTTGCACAGGCGTGCGGATCAGCTGTGCAGCAGGGGACGGCCTTTCTCCTAGAACCACACTGGCTGCTCCCAGGACACACACACGCTGAGTCCTGGGGTGGCCCCGGCTGCAGGCTGGTCACATCTGCCACTCCACATTCCATGCTCGCCAGCTCCTCGTGGGTGTGCAAGGCACTCCAGACCTGGCCTGCCCTCCATAGACCCGCTCAGCCACTGCCTCTCCCTCCAGGTGCCCAAAGTGACCCTCGGGTCCACACGCCCCCTATGTACTGCCCAACACAGGCTCTCCCCAACCTTCAGACTATACCTCCATGTTAGACCATCCGGACTGCTGCTCCTTTTCTTAGATGCAATCACGCTATTTGTAATCCTGCAAGAGAATGTCTTTTTTTCTTTTTTTTTTTCCAGCAGGGTCTCACCCTGTTACCCAGGCTGGAGTGGTACAATCATGACTCACTGCAGCCTCAACCTCTCAGGCTCAGTCGATCCTCCTGGGACGACAGGCGCGTACCACCATGCCGGGCTCATTTTTATATTTTTTGTGGAGATGGGGTTTTGTCTTCTTGCCTAGGGTGGTCTCGAACTCCTGGGCTCAAAAGATCCTCCTGCCTCGACCTCCCAAAGTGCTGAGATTGTAAGTATAAGCACATACTGTGCCCAGCCCAGAATGTCTTTATTTTTGAAAGACACATGCTGACAACATGTTTAGGGATGAAATGTTCTGAGATCTGTGACTTACTTTCAAATGGTCCCAGAAAAAATACAGACAAAGCAAAAAAACCCCAAAAGCCAATAACTGCCAAGTGCAGCAGGTGGAGATACGGGACAGTATGATGCTGTTCTTTCCATTTTCCTGTGGAGACTCACAATAAACACACACACACACACTCTCACACAATCACCCCATCATCTGTTCTTAATCCTTCAGATTGTGTCACCCAAGCCCCCAGTGGCTCCCGTCTTACCATGAAAACCCAGGCAGTGGCCTTACGAGCCCCCCACACCTGAGGCGCCGCCTCCTATCTGACCCCATCTTATTTATTTATTTATTTATTTATTTTAATTTTCTGAGACACAGTCTCACTCTGTCGCCCAGGCTGGAGTGCAATGGCACAATCTCGGCTCACTGCAGCCTCCACCTCCCAGGTTCAAGTGATTCTCCTGCCTCAGCCTCCTGAGTAGCTGGGATTCAAACACGCACATGCCACCACGCTCCGCTAATTTTTGTATTTTTAATAGAGACGGGGTTTCACTATGTTGGCCAGGCTGGTCTAGAACTCCTGACCTCAAGTGATCCGCCTGCCTTGGCCTCCCAAAGTGCTGCGATTACAGGTGTGAGCCACTGCACCCAGTCCCCGTCTTATTTTCCAGCTCCTCACTCACTCTTCCCTCTGCCCACACTGCTCTCCTCCCAGATCCCCATACGGCTTGCTCACTTGCCCAGTCTGAGCCTCGTCTTGTTCAAAGGCTGCCCCTGACCACCCCATTTAAAATTGCAACTCCCCTGGTCATTCAGCAAGACCCCCCACCCCCATCCCTTTCCGACTTTATAATTCTCCACCACACTTCTCTCCCTAATACTAGGTTGTCTGATTTTTAAATATATTTAAACATTTTTATTAATATAATTATATTTTGAGCCAGGGTCTCACTCTGTCACCCAGGCTGGAGTTCAGTTGTGTGATCACGGCTCACTGCAGCCTCCAACTCCTGGGCTCAAGGGATACTCCCACCTCAGCCTCCTGAGTAGCTGGGACCACAGATAGGCACATGCCACCATGCCCGGCTCATTTTAAAACATTTTTTTGGAGAGACAGGATCTTGCTATGCTGCCCAGACTGGTCTCAAACTCTTGGCCTCAAGTGATCCTCCCGCTTCAGCCTTCCAAAGCATTAGGATTACAGGTGTGAGCCACCATGCCTGGCCGATTGTTTGATTTTTATTTATTTACTTATTTTTGAGACAGGGTCTTATTGTCACACAGGCTGGAGTGCAGAGGCATGATCACGGCTCACTGTAGCCTTGACTTCCTGTGCTCAAGTTATCCTCTGACCTCAGCCTCCTGAGTAGCTGGGATCACAGCTGTGTGCCACCACACTTGGCTAATTTTTTTTTTTTTTTTTGGTAGAGATGAGGTCTTGCTATGTTGCCCAGGCTGGTCTTGAACTCCTGGGCTCAAGCAGGCTTCACACCTTGGCCTCCTAAAGTGCAGGGATTACAGGCATGAGCCAATGCACCTGGCCTGTCTGATTTTTTAAATTCCCCCATGAGACCATGTACTCCAGGTGTCACCTCTCTTTACTGTCTCCGTGCTGCGGCTGGCACATGACAGGGCCTCCTGGAACACCTAGCCACAGACTGCCTGAAGGCCGGTTACAGGGAGGCCGTCAGAGCCACCTCCAGAGGCCACGTACCTTCAGCTCCTGGGTGCTCCTTCCCATCAGCCTGGGCCTCGTCTGCCTTGGCCTCGGTGCCGTCGCTGGGCACAGCCGAGTTGGGCTCTGGAGCGGGGCTGGAGTTGCTGCTGTTCTCCTGTTTGATGGGGGAGGCATCTGCGATGGAGCTCTGGTTGCTGTTGTCGTCTGTGGGGTGTGGGAACAGAACCACAGGATGAAATCCCACAGCTGCCAAGGACGGGCAGGTCGGAGGACTCGGCATCCCTGTGCCTCAATGCCCGGAACCCCACAGCAGCTCTCCCACCGGGGAGGGGCCTGGTTATCGGTTTTTTTTTTTTTTTTTGAGATGGATCTCACTGTGTCAACCAGGCTGGAGGACTGTGGTGCAATCTCAGCTCACTACCTCCTCCTCCCAGGTTCAAGTGATTCTCCTGCCTCGGCCTCCCGAGTAGCTGGGATTACAGGCACCACTCCTGGTTACTTTTGTATTTTTAGTAGAGACAGGGTTTCACCACATTGGCCAGGCCCGTCTTGAACTCTAGACCTCTGGTGATCTGCTCACCTTGGCCTCCCAAAGTGGTGGGATTACAGGCATGAGCCACTGCACCCGGCCATGCGGTAGGGGTCTGGATACTGGATACTCCTCCTCCTGGGACCCCTGAGCTCACTCCCGCCCCCACCCCCATCCACCCAAGCACCACAGCCGTCCCATGTGTCCAGAGAGGCAAAGAATTCCGGCGCTGGCCTGACCTTCCCCACACTGAGCCAACTGTACCCTGTGTCTGCAGGCAGCCAGCTGGGGACGGTGGCCTCACATATTTAAAATCTTGGGGGGACATTTGAGGCCTCATTCTGGGTGTGGAAACCAGATGCATTGTGTGTCTGGCAGAGAAGCGATACGGAAGACATGGCATGGTCCGTGAGGCGGGGCTGCCAAGACGTTCTGTCTGACTGATGCAGCCCGGAGCCGAGTTCCACTTGATAGGAAATAAAAGGGAGAGAGAGACAGCGGGAGGTGGCACATTCCACGGGACACATGGTCCACTCCCTTAAAGTCAGTATCATATTAAAAAAAAATTCAAAAAAAGTGGGGGAGGGGAGATGATTTTAGAATAAAGAAAGCTAGGAGACTCGACCAAATATGATGTATGGAAATTATTTGCATCCTGTTTCGAAGGTGCCAGCTGTAACACTTTGGAACAATTGGGGAATTTGAATATGGTCTGGGTTTTAAAAGCTATTAAGGAACTGTTGGTTAATTTAGTTAGAAATGATCATGGGACAGTGGGTATGTAGAAACATCCTGTTTTTAGCAATGCATGCTGTGACGTTTAGGTGCAGACTTGAATGTCATGAGGCAGGGAAATTTACCAGAAAATGCTTCAGTGCAGGCTGCAGGCCAGTGTTAGGATGCTCTGAACTTTTACACTTTTTTTTTTTTTTGAGACAGAGTCTCGCTCTGTTGCCCAGATTGGAGTGCAATGGTGCAGTCTGGGCTCACTACAACCTCCGCCTCCCGGGTTCAAACAATTCTCCTGCCTCAGCCTCCCAAGTAGATTACAGGCGCCTGTCACCATACCTGGTTGAGTTTTGTATTTTTAGTAGAGACAGGTTTCACCATGTTGGCCAGGCTGGTCTCAAACTATTGGCCTCAGGCGATCTGCCCACCTCAGCCTCCCAAGGTGCTGGGATTACAGGTGTGAGCCACCGCACCTGGCCACTAGCTGTGTATTTTTTATATGTGAATTATATTTTAATTACAAAAATTTAAACATCGAAAAAATAGATGAGACAAATATGGCATCATGTTCATGAAAATCAAAGTGGAGTGTATAGGGGGATTGTATTCCCCTCTCTACTGTTCTTGACAACAAAACCCTTTACAATACAAAGAAGAAAGAGAAGGGGTAATTGGCAATGGCATCCACAGTGGGGCTGCGGGCAGAGCTGGGGCCCAGGCTGCACCTCCCCTTGTCCTGCACCCCCTTCTCAAGCACATAGTCACTCTATTTAGTTTTCTGAGATGGAGTCTGTCACCCAGGCTGGAGTGCAGTGGCGCGATCTCAGCTCACTATAATCTCCACCTCCTGGTTCAAGCGATTCTCATGCCTCAGCCTCCCAGGTAGCTGAGATTACAGGCATGCACCACCATGCCCAGTTAATTTTTGTTATTGTTATTATTTTTTAGTAGAGACAGGGTTTCGCCGTGTTGGCCAGGCTGCTCTTGAACTACTGACCTTAGGTGATCCGCTCACCTCAACCTCCCAAAATGCTGGGGTTACAGGAGTGAGCCACCACGCCCAGCCATCTATGTATTTTTTATTTTTAGAGACAGGGTCTTGCTCTGTCACCCAGGCTGGAGTACAGCAGCAGAATCATAGCTCACTGCAGCCTTGAACTTCTAGGCTCAAGCTATCCTCCTGCCTCTGCCTCCTGGGTAGCTGGGGCCACAGGCATGTGCCACTGCATCTGGCTAATTTTTAAATTTTTTGTAGAGATGGGGCCTCACTATGTTGCCCAGGCTGTCTTGGCCCCCTGGGCTCAAGTGATCCTCCTGTCTTGGCCTCCCAAAGCACGGCGATCATAGGCCTGAGCCACTATGCCCAACCTAGGAGAGTCGTTTGAAACAGCAGAGACCCAAGTGGAGGTTTCAAAACCAACACAATATGAAGCAGCCTTTCTGGGGGCCATGCTGCAGCCAGGGCGACGGCCACTTTTGTAAACATGAGAAGGAGACAGAGACATCCCCACAGATCTGGGCACCTGCCACCGTGCCAGGCACTAGGCAAAAGCATTTATGGTCACCTCGTGGAATCCTCCCCACAACTCGCTGGAAAGGCGCCATTACCACCTTCACTTTCCAGAGGGGGAAACTGAGGCTGGGAGCAGCAGAGCCACTTGCTGGACCCATCTGCCCAACTCCCAGCCCCATGTCCCTCCTCTACCTCAACCTGCCAAGGAAGCACCAGGCAGTCAGGCGGCCCCACACAGGTGACCTGGATCTGATTTTAACTGTACTCTGGGGTGCTAGTTACACAAAAGCATCCTCTTGTGAATTCTGGGACTTAAACCAAAAAAAAAAAAGGATGTATGCTCCCCAATTTCTCCCTCGAGAAAATCTAAACTTTCTTCCTACAGCAAGCACGTGTGCAAGAAGCTGGCCCCATAGGTTCCTGAGGTTGTGAGGCTGTGTTAATGAATGACAATGAGCACTAATGTTTAATGTCTGGTCTAGCCTGGTAGCCTGGTAACAGCGTGACACCAATACTTGGGCTAACTTCAGCTGAGTCTTGTGGACTAAAGGGCCCGGGGCACCACCCTCTCCCTTCATCTCCTGCTGTACCCATCCTCCCACTGGATGCCTTCCAGAAAACTCGCCCAGCCCACAGCTTTCCCTGACCTTCCCATTCACACGACTGCAGTCTGACTGGGTTTCGGCTGCACGTGCACGAAAATGAAAATGAGAAAGTGAACAGGGCCTCTGTGGCTGGGGACCTGGTTTGTTCAGCATTCTAGATTCTTCTGGAGAGTTCGTCCAGGTCACAAACCTGGATCTTTTTTTTTTGGAGACACGGCCTCACTCTCTTGCCCAGGCTGGAGTGCAGTGGCATGATCTTGGCTCACCGCAACCTTCCCTTCCCAGTTCAAGGGATTTTCCTGCCTCAGCCTCCCGAGTAGCTGGGATTACAGGTGCCCGCCACCACGCCCAGCTAATTTCTGTATTTTCAGTAGACACAGGGTTTCACCATGTTTGGCCAGGCTTGTCTCCAACTCCTGACCTTAAATGATCCTCTCAACTTGGCCTCCCAAAGTGCTGGGATTACAGGTGTGAGCCACCAAGTCCAGCCACAAACCTGGATTCTGTCTTCAAAGGACCTCAAATGCCAGCAATGGCACTGCAAATTATGAACTTGCTAACCATGCATGTTACTTCACCTCACTGGGCCTTAGTTTCTCCGTCTGTAAAATGGGGTTGGTAATTAGACTCAAACGAGGCAATGATGCTTAGCATGATACCTGGCACGTTGTGACGGTTTCATAAATGTTAGCTGTTAACAGGCCAAGGTTTTTTCAAATTTTTATTATAGGCTGGGCACAGTGGCTCATGCCTATACTTCCAGCACTTTGGGAGGTTGAGGGAGGATTGCTTGAACTCAGGAGTTTGAAACCAGCCTGGGCAACACAGCAAGACCCTGTCTCTACTTTTGAATAAAATAAAATAATTTTTTCTTTTTTGATGGAGTCTCGCTCTGTCGCCCATGCTGGAGTGCAGTGGCATAATCTCAGCTCACTGCAACCTCTGCCTCCCAGGTTCAAGCAATTCTCCTGCCTTAGCCTCCCAAGTTACAGGCGTGTAGCACCACACTCAATAATTTTTGTATTTTTAGTAGAGATGGGATTTCACCATATTGGTCAGGCTGGTCTCTAACTCCTGACTTCAAATGATCCTCCCACCTCACTCCTAAAGTGCTGGGATGACAGGCATAAGCCACCATGCCTGGCCCAAAATAAAATATTTATTATCATTATATATATATATATATATATATATATTTTTTTTTTTTAAGAGATGGGGTCTTGCTCTGTTGCCCAGACTGGAATGCAGTGGTACAATTACCTTTCACTGCAGCCTCCAACTCCCAGGTTCAAGTGATCCTCCCACCTCAGCCTCCAGAGTAGCTGTGACTATAGGTACGTGTCACCACACCCAGCTAAATTTATTATTAATTTTTAATCTTTTTTTTTTTTTTTTTTTAGACAGAGTCTCACTCTGTTGCCCAGGCTGGAGAGCAGTGGTGCAGTCTTGGCTCACTTCAAGCTCTGCCTCCTGGGTACACACCATTCTCCTGCCTCAGCCTCCCAAGCAGCTGGGACTACAGGCGCCCGCCACCATGGCCAGCTAATTTTTTTGTATTTTTAGTAGAGACAGGGTTTCACCGTGTTAGCCAGGATGGTCTCAATCTCCTGACCTCGTGATCCACCCACCTCAGCCTCCCAAAGTGCTGGGATTACAGGCATGAGCCACCGCGCCCGGCCTATTATTTTTTTGTAGAAATGAGCGAGACTCCGTCTCAAAAAAAAAAAAAAAAAATGAGGTCTCCCTATGTTGCCCAGGCTAGTCTCAAGCTCCTGGGCTCAAGTGATCCTCCTAACTCGACCTCCCGAAGTGCTGGGATTACGGGTGTGAACCACTGAGCTTGGTCCCATGCCAAGGTTTTTTTGTATTTTGTTTTGTTTTGTTTTGTTTTTGAGACGGAGTCTCGCTCTATCGCCCAGGCTGGAGCGCAGTGGCGCGATCTCGGCTCACTGCAAGCTCCGCCTCCCGGGTTCACGCCATTCTCCTGCCTCAGCCTCCCAAGTAGCTGGGACTACAGGCGCCCGCTGCCATGCCAGGCTAATTTTTTGCATTTTTAGTAGAGACGGGGTTTCACCGTGTTAGCCAGGATGGTCTCGATCTCCTGACCTCGTGATCCGCCTGCCTCAGCCTCCCAAAGTGCTGGGATTACAAGTGTGAGCCACCGCGCCCATTTTTTGTATTTTTAGTAGAGACAGGGTTTCACCATGTTGGCCAGGCTGGTCTTGAACTCCCGACCTCGTGATTCACCTGCCTCGGCCTCCCGAAGGGCTAAGATTACAGGCGTGAGCCACCACCACTGTGATTTTCTAAAGCCTGCTCAGAAACCTACCAGTCCCCCTATCCTTGGAACTGGTGACTGTGTTTTCCAGATAGGTCAATTTGGGCACGTGGGGAGGTTTGCTGGCCTTTCTTCCCTAGAACAAGACAGCCCTGCGTCTGGAGAGGTCAGAAACTCCAGCAAACCAATATTCCCTTCCAGTTTCTTATTTAGTTATTTATCTACTACTACCTGGCTGGACCAAAGGTTCTGGTGGTCAAAAGTACAAAGACATTGAAATTAGGGTCAAGAGACTGAAAAAGGCAGGGGCTGCAGGCTCTTGTCTTAGCAGGCCAGACAGGTGATAAAGAGGCGGTGGGTGACCCAGGTGGGCCTGGAGGTGCCACACTCTTCATAAGGGAAGGTGGCTCTGGCTTCAGGCAGTTCCAGGCAGCCCCTGCCTCAAGGGAGCACACAGCTATGGGGCTGCCAGATCTGATTTCTCAAGGGATGGCAGGATGGAGATTTACTGATTTTCAAACACGGAAAGCCAACTTAATTTTCATGAAGCTTTAGGGACGGGCGTGGTGGCTCACACCTATACATTCTAGCACTTTGGGAGGCCAAAGTGGGTGTTCGAGACCAGGAGTTGGAGACCAGCCTGGGCAACACGGTGAAACGTACTATCTACTAAAATAAAAAGAAAATTAGCCAGGCGTGGTAGCACAAGCCTGTAATCCCAGCTACTCAGGAGGCTGAGGCAGAAGAATTGCTTGAACCCAGGAGGTAGAGGTTGCAGTGAGTTGAGATCGCACCACTGCACACCAGCCTGGGTGACAGGAGCGAGACTCTGCCTCAAAAAAAACCCAAAAAACCAAAAACACAAAAAAACAAAAAACAAAAAGGAGCTGTAGGTTTGAATTTCTGAGGGCGTTTTCCTTGGGTGGATGGAGACAAGCGTGAGGACCCGTGGGGGACACTGGGGACCGGCTCGGAATGTTCTGTGTTTTGACCTGGGTGGTGACACGGGTGTGTGCAGTTTGGGAACATTTCACGGAGGCGTACACATATCATCTGCACGTTTCCTCTCAAATAAAAAGGTCAAAACAGAAACAGACACCAGCAACAGGAAACGATGGCACACAGCACCATCTGGATTTGGTGGATGGACCTAGGTTACAACTTTTTTGGTTTTTTTGCCTTTTGAAGAGATGGGGTCTCACTGTATTGCCCAGGCTGGAGTGCAACAGCTACTCTCAGGTGTGATCATAGCACACTGCAGCCTTGAACTCCTGGGCTCAAGCGATCCTCCCGCCTCAGCCTCCCGAGGAGCTAGAACTGCAGGTGTGTGTTCCCCGTACCTGGTTAAGTTACAACATTTGAAATTAAACAGCAAAGGGAATTAGGCTGTAGACATGGAAGGGCAGTTCCCAAGGTCCTGGTGGGATTAACGTGAAGTCAGAAATCCAGTTTGGAGGCCGGGCACGGTGGTTCATGTCTGTAATCCCAGCACTTTTGGAGGCCGTGGCGGGCAGGCCACTTGAGGCCAGGAGTTCGAGACCAGCCTTGCCAACATGGTGGAACCCCATCTCTACTAAAAAATATAAAAATTGGTCAGGGATGGTGGCGCATGTCTGTAGTCTCAGCTACTTGGGAGGCTGAGGCAGGAAAATCGCTTGAACCCAGGAGGCATAGATTGTAGTGAGCCAAGACCACGCCACTGCACTCCAGCCTAGGCAATAGAGCGAGACTCCATCAGACTCCATCTCAAAACAAAACAAAACAAACCAAAACAAACAAACAAACAAAATCCAGTTTGGAGATTTCCAGCAGCCAAAACAAAATGGGAAACACAGCCATTTATATAATGTATGAGGGGGGTAAGAAACATACATCCAAACAATCTTCCTGGGCATACGAGGCTGACAGAACCCTCTCCTGTGTGGTTCTCGTCCCTGGGTGAGGAGAGGGTCTGATTTCTATGTCTCTGGCTTAGTTTATGTCTCTTGGCTTGGTATGCTGGGAAAAGAAACTTGCTCTCCTCTGCTGAGTCTTCTCCTTGGCACAGAGGCCTCCGGGCCCTGCCCAGCCCTCCTACCCCTTGCCTGGAATGTGAACAAACCTGCTGGAGAAACAAAAACATGACCGAGTGCTTGGCCAAGGCCCCAGGTTGGGCAGGAGAGGCTGGCAGGCCACGGGCACTCACCATGCATGTCCATCATCCCTGGGGAGGAACTGTTCTCCGGAGTGGTCACCTCTGAGCCACACTTCTCGTCCTTGCCTTTTTTCTTATTCTTGTTTTTCTGCAGGGGAGAATGGAGCAGAAACCAAGTCACCAGATCGCATGTGTGTGCACGTGCTCTGAGCCCCTGGGGAGTGGTGTGAATATTTTATTCCGTGGAAGCCTCCTGGAGCCCCCAGGCCTCCGGACGGTTTTCCTGGGCCTGCATTTGAACGCGTCTTATTAGGGACTGGCCTCTGGATCTCGCCCACTGTGGAATCAAAGAGCCCCACAGAGGGGAGGGTTCTGAGGCTGGCCCAGCTCCGGCACCCTGGGAAATAAGCCTGCCTGTTTCTGGGACTGGCAGCAGCAGTGTGGAAACGCCCCGGCTGGCAGGACCTGCCTCCTCTTTTAGGGAGAGTATCTGGGGAAGAGGCCGCCATCAGCCCAGAGCAGGTACAAAGTAATGCCAGGTGACCCAGGGGTCACTCATTTGCGCCAGCGGCAGGCCCCCTGGGGCAGCCTTTCTCAAAGTGTACTCTGCCGACCTCCAGCACAAATGTGCAGGAGGAGTTAGGAGGGAAGACCCTGGGAGAAAGGAGGGAGGGTGGGGATGCTTTTTGTGCCATTCCTTTTTTTTTTTTTTTTTTTTTTTTTTTTTTTTGGAGACAGAATCTCGCTGTGTCACCCAGGCTAGAGTGCAGTGGTGCGACCATGGCTCACTGCAACTTCCAACTCCCGGATTCAAGCGATTCTTTTGCCTCACCACCACACCAGGCTAATTTTTGTATTTTTAGTGGAGACGGGTTTCACCAATATTTTGGCCAGGCTGGTCTCGAACTCCTGACCTCGTGATCTGCTGCCTCTGCCTCCCAAAGTCCTGGATTATAGGCGTGAGCCACCATGCCCGGTCATTCTATTTTTTTTTTTTTTTTTTTTTTTTTGAGACGGAGTCTCGCTCTATCACCCAGGCTGGAGTGCAGTGGCCGGATCTCAGCTCACTGCAAGCTCCGCCTCCCGGGTTCACGCCATTCTCCTGCCTCAGCCTCCCAAGTAGCTGGGACTACAGGCACTCTCCACCATGCCCGGTTTGCATTTTTAGTAGAGACGGGGTTTCACCGTCTTAGCCAGGATGGTCTCGATCTCCTGACCTCGTGATCCGCCCGCCTCAGCATCCCAAAGTGCCGGGATTACAGGCGTGAGCCACCGCGCCTGGCCCTTTTTTTTTTTTTTTTTAACAAAAGGCTGTAGACATGGAAGGGCAGTTCCCAAGGTCCTGGTGGGATTCACATGAAGTCAGAAATCATGTTAGAAACAACCTGGGCTCAACGGTAGGAGACTCGTTAAATCAATCATGGTACATTCATTCAGTGAAATCCGATGCAACAATTACAGGGAGTAAGGTGGTTCTTCACAGACTAACATGGGGTGATCTGCAAAATACTAACACATTAAAATATGTCAATATTGCCTATACATATATAAGAAAGATGCAGGATATGTGAGCCTCACCAAGCAAAGAATGTGTGTGTGTGCGCATGTGTGCGCACCTGTGTGTGTGTGCATGCGTGTATTTACATGCATGTTTGCGAGCGAAGGCTCCCTTTAGAAAAATAAACAAAACCTGGCAACACTGGGCGCCTCCAGGGGCGAGAACTGGGGTGGGGATGGGGGGTGCAGGCAGGGATGAGAGGCAGATTTTAAAAAGATATGCAGTAAAAGAGTAACATCTGAAGATACACAAATCCAAACAGACAAAAGGTGGATTGGTGGTTGCCAGGGGCAGGCGAGGGGAATGGGGAGTGACTGCTGATGGGTGTGAGTTCCCTTTTGGGGGTGATGAAAATGTTCTGGAATTACAGTGGTGACAGTTGCACAACTCTGTGAATATATTCACTGAACTGAATACTTTAAAAGACTGACTGCTGGCCGGGCATGGTGGCTCACGCCTGTAATCCCAGCACTTTGGGAGGCTCAGGCAGGAAGATGGCTTGAGGCCAGGAGTTTGAGACCAGCCTGAGCAACATAGCCAGACCCTGTCTCTATTAAATAAAAAAATAAATAAGCCAGGTGTGCGGCCGGGCATGGTGGCCCACGCCTGTAATCCCGGCACTTTGGGAGGCCGAGGCAGGCGGATCATGATGTCAAGAGCTTGAGACCATCCTGGCCAACAAGGTGAAACCCCGTCTCTACAAAAAATACAAAAATGAGCTGGGCGTGGAGGTGGCGCCTGTAGTCCTATCTACTTGGGAGGCTGAGGCAGGAGAATTGCTTGAACTCAAGAGGGGGAGGTTGCAGTGAGCCAAGATCATGCCACTGCACTCCAGTCTGGCAACAGAGTGAGACTCTGTCTCAAAAAATAAATGAATAAATAAATGAAAAGAATACATAAATTAGCCAGGTGTGCATGCCTGCAGTCCCAGGTACTCAGGAGGCAGCGATAGAAGCATTGCTTGAGCCCAGTGGGTCGAGGCTGCAGTGAGTTATGATCCTGCCATTGCACTCCAGACTGGGCACAGAGACCCTGTCTCTTAAAAAAAAAAAAAGTGACTTCTATGATATGTAAATTGTCTTAATTAAAAAACTGTTTTGAATTTGAATTTTGTAACGTGTTTTACCTATTCAAAAGGATGAAATTTTCGAGAGTTCTAAAGTGACAAATGGATATAACCAGATACTGAGTGTTTAAAACAATCAAAACTCTCCCTCCACCAGGCAGGTTCCCAGCCCCAACCTGCAGAGACTTAGCGACCTGGTGTGGGGCCCAGGAATCTGCATCTTCTCCAGGTGCTCAGCCAGGCTGAGAACCATCGCCCCGGAGGGAAAGGGGGTGGGGGAGTGGCACGTGGCACATCCTGGTTCACAGATGAAGAGGGAATTTGCATTTCTCAGCACCGTCTGCGCAGCGGCACAGTGCTCAGTATTCTCTGTGGTGATATATTGCTTTTGCTCTGTTGCAGAAACCGCGAGTTGGATGTTACTGCTCCATTACACAAAAGAGGGGACTAAGGCCCAGCAAGGTGGGGTCACCTGCCCAACATCACAGGTTAATCGGGGCTGGTCTGTCTGCCTCCAAATCCAACGGTCCCTTGAAGCCTAGAGCTGCCAGGTCCTTCCTGATGGCCCAGAGCTTACATTTTCCCCTTGATCATATTCCATTTGGCACTTCCCTGATATCTGTTTCATGCTATTCTATAATTATCTTCCCCCAACGAGATTAGAAATTCCTTGAGAGCAGGGACCACATCTTCTCAAATGCAACCGGGGTTTCTACACCTAATGGCGGGCAAGGCACAGACATGGGCTGGAGCCAGGAGCTGCCTTCGAGGGGCCTGCCCTGCTCTTCCCTGGGAGATGCGGAGAGAGACTAAGGCTCAGTCCCTTTGGGGAAAGCAGCTCTGGTGGTTCCGGGAGCCCAGGCTAGAACCAGAAGGGACAACAAAGGCCCACGTTCAGGCATGAGCATGTGATCACGGGGTGAAGAATGGAGCCACAGCCCTGCTCAGAGACCCAAGACTTGCAGGGCAGGTAACTGAAGATGGGCGGAGAAACTTAGCCCCTGTCTTTTTGGAGGAAGCTGGACCCCCATATACTTCCCCCACCCCAAATCTACCAATCATGACCTCATGTCGCTCCCAGGAGTGGCTACAGCCATGTGGGTTAGTCTGTGCCATCTTCCCGGGTAGAAGGACTGAGTTTGAGTAAATAGGGAAGGCAGTCCAGGCAGCGGGGAACAGCCCGGGCAAAGGCCTATGGGGGAGACTGTTCTTGATTTGGGATGGAAATGAGAGGGGTCTCTGGAGGTAACTGGCCTGGGAGCCACTAAGTTGGAGAGCCCTGTCTGCTCGGGGCAGTTGCCAGCCATCACAGGACAGTGCCTCGCGCTCCCTCTAGTGGTGGAAGTCGGGATGGCGCCACCCCTCCTGGAGCCCTCTAAGACCCCGCATCCCTGCACCAGGCTTTCCTAACCCTGGGGGGCCGGGGAGGGGGGGTGCCCTGTCACCACCAGCTCCACTCACCAGAAGCTTCTCCAAGCGCAGAGAGAACATGCGCTTTGGAGTCAGACAGACCTGGGCTCCATTCACAGCTCTGAGGTGAGCTGTGTGACTCTAGGCAAGTGGCTTCACCTCTCTGAGCCTGTGTCCTCCCTTGTACAGAGGAGAGTTAAAAACATCAACTCCACAGGCTGAGTAGGAAAAATAACAGAGATGCCGCATGTGAGGCATCAGCCCAGGGCCTGGCAGATGGTCAGAGGCTCAGGAACAGAACCACAAAGGTGGGGAGAACATGCCTATCTGTGGGCGCCACCACACCTGCCCCAAAACACAGTGCCAAGCCCTGGGGAGGGCACTCAGCCCAGAAGACACAACTTGCAGGTCAGGCGCGGTGGTTCACACTTTAACTCCAGCACTTTGGGAGGCCCAGGCAGGTGGATCATCTGAGGTCAAGAGTTCGAGACCAGCCTGGCCAACACGGTAAAACCCCAGTCTACTAAAAATACAAAAAATTGGCCCATGTGGTGGTGCGCACCTGTAATCACAGCTACTTGGGAGGCTAAGGCTGAAGAATCTCTTGAACCCACGAGGCAGAGGATGCAGTGAGTCCAGATCACGCCACTGCACTCCAGCCTGGGCAACAGAGTGAGACTCTGTATCAAAAAAAAAAAAAAAAAAAAAAAAGAAGAAGAAGAAGAGGAAGGAAGAAGAAGAAGAGACACCTTGCAGGATGTTCCCCACCCCCACTGCTCTGAGGGCCAGACTCTGGGCTGGAGTAGGAGGGGTGGGGACTGGTCCAGCAGCCTCCCCAAGTCTAAGCTGGGTCCTTCTAATCCCAGGAGCTCTTGGTCCCAGAGCCCCAGCATGGTGGGTAGCAGCGAACAACCTCCGTCCGCATGGTGGGAGGAGCACGAATGGGTGGCCCACCCCAGGGGACCAGCCCTCCATACTCACGTCGTCAACCTTGGGCTCCGTCACAGGGACCCATTTGTAGATTCGTAGGGATGTGTCACCAACGGTCACCCATTTCTTCTCCCTGAGGAGGACGAGGAAGAGCCTGTTACTGCGGACTCTTCATCCCTGGGGGACACAGGCCACACTCCCTTGGGGCTGAGAGCAAGCTCCAGATCACACAGATGAGGGTTTGAATCCCAGCTCCACCCTCACTAGCAGGAGCCCCTGGGCAGGCCACATCACCCATCTAAGCCTGGTTTCTCCACCCCGTTACACCACACAGGGTGGCTGCCCTCTCCAGGCTGTCACCAAAAAGGCTGAGGGCGGGGCTGCCATTACAAGGACTCCTATGGGTGGCGGGAGTCAGGCCCAGGTCCCCCTGTGTCACTGCCAATGCCACTCAGCCAGTGAACTGGGCCACCCGCGCCCTTCTGGGCAGCCGAGAGGCCTTCAGGCCAGCAGGCCGATTCCTCCTGTCGGGGGTGGACACCCCAGGGCTCCTCCTGCCCTCTGGGCAATGTGTCTGAGGTTGGGGAGGCAGAAGCAGGCAAGCCGGGGTGCCGCCCACACTGCCGGAAGCACGCCCTTCGAGGCAGCCAAGGAGAGCCAGGGAGTGGTGACCTCAGCCCGAAAGGAGGTTACACGGCCTGAATCTGTGGGTGGCAGCCGGGTGGGAGGGGACCTGCACCCCTGATTCGGGGCTCCTAGTGACCCTGTCTGCAAGGTCGCCCCAGCTGCATTACAAACGCCTGAAGGACCAAGTCCAGACTCCCCACTATGAGAGGCAGGTTTGTGGATGAGGAGAAACTTACAAGCCACAGAAGCAAACAGGACCAGTTTTCACTGGAGATAACAATGACCACCCTCTCCTCCACCCCACCACTCTGCTCCGAGCCACTGTCATTGTTCCGATTATTGCTACAGCCAGCCACCTCCTGTCCTTGACTCCCTGCACTCCACTTGTCCCTTACAGCCCGAAAGGCCCAGCAGCCACACCCCTGAGGGGACTGAGGCTCAGGAGAGCCCCCCAGAAGCAGGGCTGGGTTGGAACCAAGGCTTCTAAATCAAGGCTCTGCCAGATAGGAGATGTGTGAGGCCACCAAGGAGCCACTGATGGCTCAGCTAGGAGGCTGGCAGATTTAAGGGCCCCAGCAGGGGCTGTTGGGGCAGGCACACCCCTGGTACAGGCAACATAGCTGCCCAAGTCCTCAGCAATTTTAGTGACAAAAGTTCCCAGAACCAAGAATGCTCTGTGGCACAGGCACCTCTGTCCGTGAGCTGCTGTCACCCTTCCTGGACTCTCTGCCCAAACTCAGCCTCAGGTCACCCCCTTGTGGAGCACACGGCCCTCACATGCTGGTGTGACAGGTTACAGGACTCCCACCCTGTCACCACGAGGGTTGCGGGATGACAGAGCATACTCAAAGCCAGCCAGCCGAAACCACAGACACCTCACCCCCAAAAACCCTGCCTGCTCGGGTCCCATGTGTTCCCTCAGAGGACACCACGGCCCGGCTTTTCTTATTATACCAATGGCCATTCCTAGTGCCTTCTATGTATCAAGTACTGTGCCGGCTCGTCTGGCAGGAAATGGCAACTTCCCCATTTGACAGATTAAGAAACTGAGGCACAGGGCAGTGAAGGTGAACTCATTCTCCCAGAGCCAGCACTCAAACCCTTCACCCAGCACAGCTGTTGAGACCAGCCTCTCCGCTCCCCCTCCTTGCACATTTTCACCCAGAAACGATGCAGGAAAGACGGGTGTCTTAAGTCTACTAGCCAGTCTCCTGCCTCCTGTGGGCAGAGCAGACAAACCACAATGCCCACCTTTCCCCTCCTCCATTCTGAGCCATCAGAAGGTGTCCAGAAGAGACAGGGTACTCCTGGGAAGAACCTCAGTTGTTAGCGCAACCATCACAATAGCCATTGTGTGCCCAGGCTGTTACATGCCAGGCTCCACGCCAAGCACTTTACTTACACACTCTCTCTCCCTGGGATTCCCAACAGGCTACAAGAGGGGGACGATTGTCACCCTTTTTACAGATGCAGAAACAGGATGCACAGAGAGGTTATACCACTAGCTTGGGGTCTCACAGATAGGAAGTGGCAGAAGAGAATTAGATTTGGGCTTGGACCCCAGACACCACCTCCTGCTATTCTGTTTCCCATGAAAACCAAGAATCATTCTAAAGGAGCGCCAAGGTAACAGAAGCTGGAGGAAGAATGACAAATTGCCAGGACCCCATGCCGATTGGCCAAAGCCATTCATTACTCATGAGCCCTGGACCAGCTTCCCAGTAAATCAACCCATTCAAGGTTTGATTGTGTTTGGGGGGAAAAAAAAAAAAAAAGTAATTGACTTGTAACACACAGGACACCTTTCAGGGCAGAAAGTGTGCCAGAGATCTGGGCTTTGTGGCCGCAAATCAGCCAAGATGCAAGTTTGCAGCTGCTTCCCAGTGAGGCTCAAGACCACCACAGGCTACAAGCTGAATGCAGCCAGGCTTCCGTGCCTCTCTTTTTCCCGACTGGCAACCTCTTCACCGAGTTCTCAAGTTACCTCAGCGATGAGAAACTGTATTTCTAGGTGTGGACATTGAGGGGGCTTCGGGACAGAGGCAAGAACATTAAGAACTCTACCTCTGGGCTGGACCTATGCTCAGCCAAGCAGCCACCCAGAGAGGCCGCGGAGCTCAAGTTTAAGGCACCAAGTGAGCACCCGGGAGGACATAGGATTCCACAGACACATTGGGAGGGCACACGGGTTCAGCAGAGTAGCTGAGGTTTCCCACAATTGCCCCCCCAAAACCATCACCACAGAACACATAGCCCTTCCCAAAAAGGGGCATTGCTCCCCTCCACCAATGAGGGTATGAAGCTATGCTCATCACTTTCTTATTTTTTCATTTTTAAAAATTTTTTGAGACGGACTGTTACTCTGTAGCCCAGGCTGGAGTGCAGTGGCACAATCTCGGCTCACTGCAACCTCTGCCTCCCGGGTTCAAGCGATTCTCCTGCCTCAGCCTCCTGAGTAGCTAGGACTACAAGCACATACTACCATGCCCGGCTAATTTTTGTATTTTTAGTAGAGACGGGTTTCACCATGTTAGCCAGGCTGACTGACCTCAGGTGACCCACCCACCTCGGCCTCCCAAAGTGCTGGAATTACAGGTATAAGCCACTGCGCCCAGCCTATTTTTTTTTTTTTTTTGAGACGGAGTCTCGCTCTGTCGCCCAGGCTGGAGTGCAGTGGCCGGATCTCAGCTCACTGCAAGCTCCGCCTCCCGGGTTCACGCCATTCTCCTGCCTCAGCCTCCCGAGTAGCTGGGACTACAGGCGCCCGCCACCTCGCCCGGCTAGTTTTTTTTTTTGTATTTTTTAGTAGAGACGGGGTTTCACCGTGTTAGCCAGGATGGTCTCGATCTCCTGACCTCGTGATCCACCCGTCTCGGCCTCCCAAAGTCCTGGGATTACAGGCTTGAGCCACCGTGCCCGGCCTGCCCAGCCTATGTTTTATTTTTTTGAGATAGGGTCTCCCTCTGTTGCCCAGGCTGGAGTGCGGTGGTGCGATCACTGCTCACTGCAGCCTCGACCTCCTGGGCTCAAGTGATCTTCCTGCCTTGGCCTCCCAAAATGCTGGGATTACAGGTTTGAGCCACCACGCCTGAGCCCCACTTTATATTTAGGGTGGCAAACAACCGGTCAACAGACGTGTTTTGTTTGGCCTACACAGTACTTTAAAAATGTTAAATCTGCTGCCAAACTTCAAAACAAAACAAAACAAAACAAAACAAAAACAGGCTTCGCATAAGATTCCAGACTTCTGGCTACTCTTGAAAACATGACCCGGGCCCACATGCCCTGGGAAGCGACAGCTTGCCCCAGATGGGCTCTCTGGCCCCCTCGGATACCCTCACTCTTGACACCTGTAGGTACTGGGTCTAGAAATCACCACGACCCCTAGACTGCAGCCCAGCTTGCTGCAAAGCTGGCCCTGGCTGTGCCCCGCGCCTCCTGTCTTGGCAGCCCCGTCACCTTACCCTGACTTCAGCACCTCTCTCTTCCCATTACACTTGGGCTCCTGGGAGGAAAGGACAAAAATGAGTTCCCAGCAGTAGGAATATAGCCCCAAATGCTCCTCTCCAGCACAGACTCCTATATAAACTACAAGAATCCATCCCAGATTCTCCAGGCTAAGGCCAATTTTGAATGTTCTCCTGCATCCAGGTCCAAGGGCTAGCCAACAAGACCATCTTAGGGTTACCCACTGCCCAAGAGGACGCTGCTGACTCCCTCCAGGAGAGCTCTAATCCCTGTCCTTGTACTCACTTCTCAGGGCTAGTCCCTGTCACCTCAGGAGGCCTGGCCCATGGCTGGCCTCACCCTAGCGAGGCCCAGGTCTGCCTGACTTGCCATGTGCCTAGAAGGAAGGTCTCCATGATGAAACTTCCGGAGGAGCTGAGACAAGGGAGGCCTCAGGCCCAAACCTCCACCTCTCCTGGGACAGACAGGAGGTCTTTGGGCACAGACCTTTCTCAGTCCTCACAGCAAGTCATTGAGGGAACCCTCAGACCAGGCTGAGGGGTCCTGGGCCTAAGCCTACTTTGTTTGTTTGTTTGTTTTGTTTTTTGAGACAAGGCTGTCACCCAGGCTGGAGTGCAGTGGCATGATCGCAGCTCACTGCAGCCTCAACCTCTTGGGCTCAAGTGATCCTCCAGGCTTAGCCTCCTGAGTAGCTGGGATTACAGACGAGGGTCACCATGCCTAATTTTTTTTTTTTTCTTTTTTTTTTTTTTTGAGACGGAGTCTCGCTTTGTTGCCCAGGCTGGAGTGCAGTGGTGCGATCTCAGCTCACTGCAGGCTCTGCCTTGTGGGCTCACGCCATCCTCCTGCCTCAGCCTCCCGAGTAGCTGGGACTACAGGTGCCTGCCACCACGCCCGGCTAATTTTTTGCATTTTTAGTAGAGACGGGGTTTCACCGTGTTAGCCAGGATGGTCTCGATCTCCTGACCTCGTGATCTGCCTGCCTCAGCCTCCCAAAGTGCTGGGATTACAGGCGTGAGCCACCGCCCCTGGCTTTTTTTTTTTTTAAAGATATGGAATCTCACTATGTTACCCAGGCTGGTCTTGAACTCCTGGGCTCAAGAAATCCTCCTGTCTCAGCCTCCAAAGTGCTGGGATTACAGGCATGAGCCACCATGGCGGGCCTCCAAGCCTCCGGTGCAGCCCAAGCTTTCATCTCCCACCATCGCCCTGGACCCCTTCTCTCCTCCACCAGCACAGGGCCTCCAAATCCTGGCCCAGTTTCCCAAAAAAAGGCCCGCCATTTTGTTTTCCCTTCAGCCATCTTCTGGTCACCTCACACTCCACCGGCCTGCGTTGCTGAAACAGCCCACAAACAGAAGAGGACACAGCCTGCCCCAAATGAGAGGGAGGCCACAGCTTTTCCGGGGGCGGGGGAAGCGTCAGGGGACAGTGTGTGGGTGGGTGGGTAATTTTAGGGGTCACTAGGGCTGAGGAGAAACCCACCCAAGGCTCATGGGGCCAAATGATCTGCCAGACACTTCATCTTCCCTCTGGGTAAAATACAGGATGCCCTGTTAAATTTGCATTTCAGATAAATAGATAATTTTTTAGTATAAGTGTGTCCCAAATATTGCATGAGACATACTCAAAAACATTTATTTTTAATTCTTTCACTGTTTATCTGAAATTCGAATTTAACTGGGTGTGCTGTATTTTTATCTGGTTAAACCTGGCAACCCCACCTCCCCACCAGTGGTGAAATGCATGGTTGGTGGCCACACAATTAATAAACAACCCAAAGTCTCGTGGGCTGAGTCAAAGACCCAATCCGAAGGCACGGGGAAGGTGGGATATGCTTCTCAGGGGCCGGAGAAACCTGGGCAATCCGAAGGCACGGGGAAGGTGGGATATGCTCTCAGGGGCCGGAGAAACCTGGGCAGTAAGTCCAAGGCTTTCGCTCACAAGGGGCCAAAAAAAAAAAAAAAAAAAAAAAATCTCAAAGCCAAGTTTCTACAAAGTCCACCTTATAACACGGACAACACTGAGCAACAGCTCCTCCTGCGCCCAGGGCGGGGTGCTCTTGGAGGCATGACCTCACTCGTCCTCAACAACCCGAGGGGACCTGGAAGCCAAGCAGAGAGCCCCGGGTCACCATGGTTAGAGAAGTGACAATGGTATGCCGAAGGTGGCGGCAAGGAAGTGAACTGGAAGCTGGACCATGAGATCCCAAAGCCTGAGGTCTTCAGAGGACACGAGGTGGTGTTTCCCCAAACCCAGGGAGGCGCAGAGGCACAGCCCCACAAGCCCCAACTACAGGCCTGGTCCCCGCGGGGTCAGCGGGCTGGAAGGTCTCCAGGCCGGCCGCCCTGGGGCCCGCGGGGTGGGAAGCCCCATCTCTCCATCTGCCCTCCTGGCAGAGCAGCTGGCCGCTCTGCGGGAGCAGCTGTCAGGGTGCAGGAGCCTCTGTCCCGCCGGGAACCTGGGGTAGGAGGCCCCACCACGCCTCCTTGAGCAGAGAAAGGCGGCTTGCCGGCTGCTTCCCAACCTCCAGGTCGGCGACAGAAGGGACCCAGGCACAGACACCAGTTCTTTCTTTGCACAGGGGCTGAGGCAAGGAGGGGAGCAACTCCGGGCTTCCCGCGGGGAATCCCACAGTAGAGGGGGCTGCCGGTTGTTTCCCAGCGTGTGTGTGTTGGCCTGCAGCTGTTTCTGCCATTTTTAAATGGCTCCAGTTGGGCACCGGGCACCCTGCGTACCAGGGGAGCTCCCGAGACACCGACGACTTGGATCTCAACTTTGGAAAGCCTCCCCTTCTCACGGTTCTGAAAATTCTTTGTCCCACTGGAGCCAAACCCAGCCCACGGCCGGGCATCCGGCCATCGCAGCCAGCCCTTTCCATAGGAGGCCGGGGAGCACGTGGACTTTATTGATTTTCCTCTTGCCTTTTTTGTTGGGTTTGACTCAGAAAGGACAGCTAACTTGTGACACCGCCACACCGGAGGCTCGCCCCCAGTGGCTTTTAGAGACCAAGGCGCTACTCGAGAAACGACACCCCCAAACGTAAACATCCCCTGCCACCGGGCCTGCCCGGCTTCCAAGCTCGAAATAAAGCGTCGGGACGAGCCCGCGGGCGCTGACACTCGGGGCCAGAGTCGCCGCGGCTCCTCTCCCTCCGGGACCGGTGAAGGCGTGGGAAAAAAACAATAAAGTTGAAATCAGGGATCGGGGAGTTTTCAACAAGTCTGACCCAACCTGGCGATCTGCTCGCGCCTCGGGCCTGGCCCAGGGGCCGATTCCGAGCAGACCCCGACGAGGCCGCGGAAAGGTTCGATCCCCTTAATATCGACCGGGCCACGCCGGGGAGACGCTAAAGTGAACCCGAAAACCACGCGCGGCCGCCGCCGCGTCCCCCTCTCCCCAGTGCAGAGAACAAAAACAACGGCTCCCTCCGCAAAACAAACACGAGCTCCCGGTGTGGAGAGGCAGCCGCGGCCCAGGACCAACGGCTTCTGGCCAAAAACATCTGCTGGCCCGAGCCCCCCTCCCGGGGCGCCGCGCAGAGTGGGGTGGAACGTGGGCGCCCCGCGCCCCTGGCCGCTGGCGCCCGGCGCTCGCCCCCATCTTTCCTGGTCGCCGAGAGCCCTCGCTCCAGGCAGCCCAAAGCGCTAAATTTAAACGGCTCGCGCTTTGCAAACTCCGCAGACTCGAGGGCGCCGGGCCCGGGAGGCGGGAGCCGGCGGCCGGGCGGGCCGGGGCCGGCGGAGGGCGGCGGGGCGCGGGCCGGGGCGCGCGGGGAGGAGACGGCGGCGGCGGCCCGCCCGGAGGCGCCAGCGGCCAGGGGCGCGGGGCGCCCAAGTTTCACCCCACTCTGCGCGGCGCCCCGGGAGGGGGGCTCGGGCCAGCAGATGTTTTTGGCCAGAAGCCGTTGGTCCTGGGCCGCGGCTGCCTCTCCACACCGGGAGCTCG